>NC_045803.1:22705143-22911569 GCF_009873245.2 Balaenoptera musculus | reverse complement strand
CTCCAATCTTCACCTCCACTATCAGTTTGTGGGTTGCCTGTTCCTAGTTTCTCAGCCGAGGAAATTTTTTTCTGATTTCTCTAGGTCAACAACTACCTCATGCTATTGCTTCTGTTTCTTTTTAAAAACATTTGCTGACCGTGTGCTATGAACTGGATCTTCTGAGGGGTGAAGCAGAGAGACAGAAACAAAGAGGCAGTTCCTGACCCCAAGGGGCTGTGGAGGCTAAAGGAGTGGCAGCTTTGGCAGAGCTTAAACAGGTGGGCTGGAGGGCTTGAAGGGTTCATATCTACCGATGCTGTCGGTGCCCTGCCCATATCCCCTTGGGGCTTCCTGTTCTAGCTTATACACCTGTGTCCCCTGCAAGTGCCTGTGACATAGTAAGACCTGGAGGTTCTCTCCTGGCTCACATGCAGGCCAAGTTGGAGTTCAGGACATTGACACCCAGGGTACCCTCAGCAATAATGAGTAAGGGTTTATAGATGAACACCCCAGATCCCTCAAGTGGGACAGTTCAGAAGCTTGTTTCATACCATCTCCCAAAGATCTCTGGAAGACTGAGCTCCAGCTACCTGTTCACAGATGCAGACACCTCACCTAGAGTGCCTCACACCCAGAGAGAAGTGGACGAACCTGGAGAAAATCATTTTTGTTTTTTACTGGTCTTACAACTTCACTAGAGAGTAGCAATGCTGAGGTCACCCAGGGGGTGGTACTGTGATTGAGTCTTTATCATTCCTGGCCTGTAGCACCTCCATTCTCAAAGTACAGCAGCTGGGTTTGTGGGTGGAATGCTGAGAGCTGGTGTGAAATGATACATTTATCCCCAAATGTTTTGAAAATTATACGTTTTGCCACTAGGACGGAGATGGTACTGGCACGAGCAGAGAGTTGGTAATCTTTAAGAAAACCCAATGATTTCACTAAGAATGGAGGTTTGATCCAGCCACTTTCATCCATCTGAACTGCGCCCATCCCCTACCCAGGCTGGGAAATGATCTGGCAAAAATCCCCCAGGCACACCTTGTAACAGACACTGGTAAGTCTATCCACGTCCTGTTAACCCCCTTCTAATTAGAGCCCAGGTGCCAGACAACCCCATACAAACAAGCTCAGCTTCTCCTCATGCTGACAGCCTCTGGCATCAAGCTCCCACTCTGTTCCCCACTTCTGACCCAGGTCTTCTCTGCTACAGCCCAGAAGTGGAGGTTGGGGAATTATCTCCCCAAGGAGCGTCCCTCAACAGTGCGGGATGGGAACAAGAGAAGAAACATCCGTACTTCCTGTCCAGGCCTCATCATTCTGGGAGGCCTTCTGTATGCTTCTCAGGAGGTCCCAGCAGAACAGAGCCCCTTTCGCTTACATGAGTGACCTCAATAATGCACTCTTATATTGGTTTGACCTCCTTTCCTCCCTCTCCCTGCTACCCCATTTCTGTTTCTTCCTGAGACCACCTCCCAAATAAATCACCAACCCCAAGTTCTTGTCTTAGGCTCTGCTTTTGACAAAACTGATCTCGGCTAAATAGTTAATTTTAAACACTACTCAGCATCCAGATGTCCTCAGAGTCAAGGGATTCAGTTGTCCCATTCACCATTCAGAGATGGGTTCATGCATTTTTGCAATTCCAACAGAGGTTTGATTTTTTTATAGGGAAATGGATACCAAAACATTCCCATCATACAATCAGCTGGCATTTATTCAGTCTCTACTATATGTTGAGTATAGTATTTGTGTGAAGTGGCTTGGGGAACGTGAAGAAGTTTACATGTTATTAGGGAATATATAAGAGAATATAAGAAAAATATAAATCATAATGAAATAAAGAAGTAAAAATGATAAATATAAATGGTCTGAGGGGGACAGCTGTTGTTTTGCTTGCCTTGCATTTATTCCCCCTTCCATTGGTAAAAGTTCTTCAATTTTCTTTTGTGGAACCTGTCCCTGGGTCATGCTTTGTTCTGTGGTTCAGCTTGGCTGATCCCATCCCTGACATTTGGAGCTGAGGGCATGAGCCATGGCTGATCAATTAGGCCATTCCATCCCCATGGTCACAGTGGTTATTGTTTCAGGAATGTCCATATGACTTAGACTGGCCCAATTATATTCAGTCCTGGGATTTTTATTGGAACTTTTGTTAGTGCAGTTCTTTTTCAGTTAGAGTTGTAGAGCTGGTAGAAATTTAAGCCTGAATCTGCTGGTGACGTTTTGCCACCATAAGGTGAGTTTGTTAAATATGAAAGCAGTTTCAGGAGAACCCAAGCTGAAAGTCAGAGGCCAGGTCCTGATGGTATCATCAGAGCATCATGATACAGTTTCATGAGCTAATAACTTCCCTTTGCCACCTAAGATTGAGTTGGATTTCTAGCATTTGCAACTGAAATAATCTGGAATAAAAGATTATTTCAGTGCAGGGTGATAGAGTTTAAACTCTAGTTGAGTCCAAACTTGGATTCAAAGCTTCATCATATCTATGAAATTCAGGGGTTGATAACCTCATCCCTTCCCCAGGCACCAAATTTGCTTGTATTGATAGACATGGAGGTAAGGGGGCCCATAAAAATGTTCTGACCCATTCTGCAGTGGTTAGAAGTGCTATTTTGTGTTCATTGATGGGAAAACAGTTTGACATCTATTCTCTTTCCCAAGCAATACTGAGGCAAGGACTGGGCTGGGGGCTTTATGAGATCTGGGCCACAGACTATATGGTTTACATGCTGATGACAAGGAAGGTCTACACAGACGAGGAGATGGCTGTTTTCCATGTTTGCCTTGAATGCAACATGGCTCTGGTACAGGAGAAGTAAAAGGAATTGTTCCGGAACATTGGGAAGTAGCACCCTGAGCAGGGAAGCATGTCCTCATTAAGGCTGAGATGAGCTCCTGAGAGATGACATTCAGGTAGGAGACTGAAAAGAGAATGTGGATGATCTCAGACCCTCTCAGATATGAAACAGGAAAGGTTGAGGAGGGGGAATGGAGATACAGATATACACCACTTTTATGCAAGCTGGCATTAGGGTTTGGGAGAGAGATAATTATTTATACCTCTTTCTTCTCCAGGTTGTGAAAAAAATTTACAGATATATCCACATATCTATGCTATATACATAAGAGTGGGGACTCAAAATGTCACTTTATTGTTGGTGAGGTTGGACTAGAGAACATGTTTGGACTTGAATCTTGGGTATTTACCACCCAGATACAGGAAGATCAGCTAGACTGTGGTAACTCTCTCCTCACATGTAACCTCAGGGCAGGTTGGATCAAAATGCTCCCAAGGTGGGTTGAGCTGTGATGTGGGATGGAGAGAAGGACTCCTGACAGGACCGTAGGCAGAGGAAGGAAATAGCTCTCTTGGCAGTTGTGTGCCATGAATTAGCGAAGTTTGGGCATTAATATTAATTTGGCCTCACTTGGATGTTGTGCTGGTTATTGAGCTATTGTCTCTCAGCTGTAAACTACCCTTTTATACTCTGCTTTGTGGTGCTGTGACTGGAAAGCTGCCCACACACTCTCCTCTGCCATTAGTCTCCCTGTTAGTTCTGCTGACAGAGGATGCTGGATGGAGGGAGAGGACTTGCTTCTTTCCGTGAACTTCCTGTTTCTCCCTACAACACCCCATTAGTACTTTTTCACTCAGTGGCAGAGCTGGTTGCTGTAGCAGCTGGTCCCAGTTCCCAGCTGGTTTCCGTAGTTCCAGAAGCAGCCTTATCACATTCCCTTAGAGATACTAGCGCCGCCCACCCACCCCCACTTGTTCCTCCCTCCAAGCTGTAGACTCTGATCACACCAGCCTCCTCCCTCTGTACCCAGCCCAGGGGTTGGCAGCTGCCATCTGCACTTGTGATCTCTGTGTGACCTTGGTGCTCCCTTTTGGCCTTTTTTGTCCTCCTATACCTGTTTAGCCAATTCCTTCTGTTGGATTGATTCTGTTCAAATGGCTGGTGTGGTTTCTTTTTTATTGAATGAATCTGAGTGATAATGATGTTTAGCCTGTGAGGGCTGGAGCACTTAGTTTACCCAAGACATGTTCTGACTTTGTGATTGTACCACTGTGAACATCAGTGAAGACACTGAGGGAGAAACATGTTGTAAAGTTGCTATAAGTGCTGACGTTATGGGTTCTGTATTTGTCAAATAAGAGTGATGAAATATGAAAGTGATCCAGGAGGGTTATGGCTTGTATGTGTCCCTCTTAAATTTGGCTGCAGGCTTCTGTTACATACAGAAGAGTCCTGCTGCTGGAGCACACCTGGAGTGTAGGAAGAACAGCAAAGAAGCCAGTGGGGTCGGTTGCAGGATGTGGAGCAGGAGAGGGGTCCCCAGAGGTCTGAAGCAGGCCTTGTGGGCATTTAGGAGGACTTGGTCTATGTCAGATTTTACCACTGTTAGAAGGTGCTCAGTAAGATCCCTTTACCTCCTTTGCCATAAGTTTCCTTTTTTGTGAAATGGGAATAATCGTCTTGACCCTGTCTTCCCCAGGGAGTGTCTGGGAAGCCTCAGTCCACACAGGGTAATAGACCCAGCCTCGATTTCTAGTCTTAGTGAGGCAGGAGATAGATGGGCCCCAGGCTGAGCAGTTTGAGTTCGCATCCCCTGTGGACAGATACTCCAGAATAGCAGGAGGAAGGAGGAGCTGAGCCCTGCCCAGGTGAGAGATAAAGACCACATATTTCTCATTCTCAAAGTCAAGGAGACCTTCCCGGCTACACACATGCATAAAGGCTCTTTGAAGATCAAAAAGGGAGGGGGTACCACCCCATAGTAGGTGATGTCAACCTACCCATAAGTCTCTTCTCTAGAATCCATCTTGGCTAAGAGATGCACATGCACACATGGGGGGACCCTGAGATAAACCAAATGTGGACTCAGAACCAGGCAAAGTAAGTTGCTTGGTCAAAGGAAACCGAGAAGAAATGCCCATATAAGTGATTTAAACTACCACGAGGGCGTGAGCCACCCGTGTGTGCCTATTCATATGTACTCTTTTTCCTCCTAATAAACACTTTACTTGTTTCACTACTTCTGTTTCTTTGTGGAAATTTATTTTCTGCAAAGTTGTACGTGCCAGGGCCTTGTCCTGGCCATTGGTCCCTGGTGGTCTAGTGGTTAGGATTCAGCACTCTGCTCTCACTGTCGCAACCTGACTTCAGTCTCTGACTAGGAACTGAACCCCTGCTTCAAGGTGCTGCAGGCCGAGGCCACTCGCGATCACTAGTCTTTGAAATGACTTTGAAAAGAAATTTGGGGAAACCAGAAACAATTTCTTTGCCGTTTCTTCTCCCCCACTCGCTGTTCTCTGGCCCATTTCCTCTCTTTCTTCCTTAGAAAATGTGCAGTTGTCTGGCGACAAAGCTTCCCTGGATGCAGTTGAGCCTGAAAATCATTGATGCCCCCATCTCTATTTCTCTTCTTTCTTCTCTTCTTTCTCTTCTATTTATACATTTTTGACCACCCTTCCCCTCTCTTCAAAGCACAATTTGATCTTTCAGGGTAAGTAATCTATTTCCATAAGCATTTACAGATGAGAAAATATAAGGGTTAGGAGTGCCAGATTTAGGCTCAGTAGGGCGGGCAGGTCTTTGACTCTCAAATCTGCTATTTTAACTCCCCCCTCACAAAAGCATGAAAAGCTTTGCAGGCCTCCCAGGAAGCCTTCTTATACTGCTGCTCCTTCTCCACCTCTACCTGCTTATACGACCTCACGGGCTTTTCTCTCTGTGCCTCAATTTCCCACATTCACCTGGTAACATCTGCCCTTTTTCTAATTCTGCATGTTCACTGGGCACCACAATAAAGGATCACTTATGAGTGTTTAGCCGCCACAGGCACTGTGTAAACTCCTTTGTGTGCATTGCCTTATTTAGTCCTAACAAAAAGAAGCCAGTGAGTGAGAAGTTAGAGTTATTTTGATTTTATAGATAGAGATTGAGTCTCAGAGAAGTTAAAAAAATTCACCTCACCTCGCAGAGCTGGTAGACTCCAGAGTTAGGACCTAGACCCAGGGGCACCAATCCATATTCACTGTGCATACTCACCTTCTAAACTGCCCTTAGTGGTGTCTGTCTCTGCTTCAAACATCCAAGTGATATGCTTGGGCACGTCAGTAAGCTTACTATTATTATTACCGCCCTTGTAATGCTGTGGTCAAGATCAAACTAGACAAGGTTGAATTCAAGGCACTGCAATTCTGTAATATATTCATAAACTTGAGTGTGATGAGCCTTTTCTACCAAACTTGACTTATGTTTTAGTTTTGTTTGGCTTATTGGTACAATGGAGCTTATGTTTCTCTCTCTTTTTAAAATCACTATACATTATTCCATAGCATGGTATAAAAATGTCATCGTGTGCATTTTCAGAATGGTAGGATTTTGATGGTGTAATTGAAGTTGAACTGAAATAATATGGTTCAAGAGGGAAACTTGGAGAAGAATATTCTAAAAGAGAAATTTCTGTGCAGCTGAGCAGTGGTGGTTTTAACATTCAACAAATTAAGTATAAGCTTCTCCAAGTGCACTTGGCATGCCTCTAAAATGCCAACAAGACCTGTGTTCTCTGAGTCCTTTCTTTTATGGCTAATTGGCCATTTGTTCATCCTGACCTTGGAGATCATTTGTGAAAAAGCAATAGAAAAAGCTCATTTAGATATGACTCTAGAAAGCTTTTCATAATGGTTACTAGAGAAATCAAAGTGATTTTATTAATTCTCAATTTTACACAGACAGCCAGATGGAGAGAAAAATTCAGACATGGCTCTCACCAAGCTGGAGGAGAAGGCAAAGCTTGTTCTTTATAGCACCACACTCTTTCCCCATTACCCCTGTCTCTGTCCTGGACTGTATGTACCTCATGCAGTGCTCTTGTTGGCTTTCTCCTCACCCCTTTCCAAAATTTCCAACCCTGTGCCTCATCCCAGCCAGGATCATTTCTAATATGTCCCTCAGATTACGCCTGTTAGTAGCTCTCTTTCCACATAGGATTTAGAATCTATTAATTATTGAATTGAACTGATGTCCTTTTGTATAGGGTCAAGTATAACAAAATGAAATGCAATCATAATATCCCAGAATGGAAGGGATGCGAAAAGTCATCCAGACAAGACTCCATTTGGTACTCATACCTTTTGGAATAGGCTAGATTCTCCCACGAGCAGGGATTTCTTCCTGAGAATTGAATACAAGTGGTGTATGTGATAGGTGATCTCAGGGAGGATGGAAGACAGAGAAGGGAAAGAAGCCAAGACTGGTTACAGTAGTGAGTAGGTTATTGCTGTAGGCAACTGAGACTCAAATCTGCTGGGGACCCCTGAGAAATGTGGGGGTTGGGTGAGTCTATGTCATCAGGTCAGCATTGGTGGCGAGAGTATAATCTCTCTGAGCACAGCATTTATAAAGCTTGGTACATCAGAGGCTCAGCTGGGTTCTAAATAGAACCCCTGACATCAAGAAGGAAATATTATTGAAATAAAATGTAGCATGAGTTATCAACATCCACCCTGATACACATTATTAAAGATGTGTATTCCTTCACAAAGCCTGGAGCTCTCAGCTAAGGCATCCAGAATTCCACACTGCGATCTCCCCTTGCCTGGCTCATTCCTTCTATTTACTGTTGTACTTCAAGTGTTAATAGCTGCAGGTAGGAGGATCTGAGATGCTGAAGGGGGCTTATTCCAGGGTACCCGTGGGCTGGGATTATAGGACTCCTTCCCCCCCAGGTCCCAGTGACTAGGGTGGGTCCTCTGTGCCTTCCAAGGTTCTCCAAGTCAGTACCACAAAAACCCATATGTGCAAAGGCTGGGCCATTTGCTTACAGAACAAGAGCAGGTTTCAGGACCAAGACATAAAGTGGGTGCCCAGCCAAAGACCTACAGTCTCCTCCATGGTAACCCCAGTCTATGCAAGGCTGCCTGATGTGAAGGGTTTCCTGGATTTGGGGGTCAATAGGGGATTCACACAGAGATGGTAGTGTGGGCTGCTGATCCTGGTGGAGCCTTGTCTGGGCTGTAAGAAGAAGGAAGCCACCTCTCCCACAGCCAGGGAAGGAGAGGCCCATTGTAAACCGTACCATCTAGGAAAGGCAGGGAGGGAGATTTGACGGAGACAGGAGAGAAATCTCCAACTCACTCACTGGACAGTGGTTTTGACATTTGTTTTGGATTTGTCTCACTGACATGTGTGGCCCTTGTGATTGAAGACAAATATCACCAACTCTCAAAGCCAAAAGGAACTGACAAAGCCAATCTCTAATCCTGCACCTAAGAATTTTTCTAGAATACCCCCTTTTCCCAGCAACTCTCCTTGAGTATTTCCTGTAGCAGGAGGTTCATCTCCTCACGAGGCAGCCCCCACTGGGAAGATGTGCTTGTTAGAAAAATCTTCCTATGCTGAACTGAAATGCATTTCTGGAGCCAGCTTTGCTTCCTAGAATGATGCGATATTTCATTCAGCACAGAGGTTCAGCCTGACAGCTGTGATGCATGAGGCTTTGAATAGGGCAAGAAGGAAGTGAGTCATCTTCTCCTTTATTTTGAACTCTCTGATTTAATTAATGAAATTACCCACTGTTCAATGACAATGGATTTCCCAGATGAGGAATGGGCCCTAAACACTCGGCTTTTCTCTAATTACACATAGGGATTTGTTCTCCATTGGTTTCTCTAAATCCTGTGTTTTCTGCATTTAATAACCATCTGGTTACAAACATTGAGTACAGTAAAACTGCATTCATGTGACTTAAACCTGCTGCAATCAAATTCCACAGAAACGGCAGTGTTGGTGTTGGACCACCAGAGACTTGAGCACAACACGCTCTCTTGTCTCTACTTCTCTCTGCACTTTTGTTGGGTCGGCCAAAAAGTTCATTGAGGTTTTTCCATAGCGTCTTACAGAAAAACCCAAATGAGCTTTTTGGCCAACCCAATACTTTGTTCTCTTCAACTGGCCATACTTATTCTCATGGAGGGAAACCTTACATTGCAAGGCATCTGGGAGGGATCACATCTCTGTCCACAGCTCCATTTCTGAAAGTCCTGGGAAAAGACATTGATCGGTATGGCTTGAGTTATGTGTCCACCCCCAACCAATTGTCTGTAGCCACAAACTGTGATTTCTGGCCCTGCCTAGTATCTTAGGGAAAATGTAATGTTCCTTTAGCATGGCTTCTTAGTTCCTGCCTGAACTGGCTCCTTAACATTGCATTTAATGAGCTCATCTTGACAATTTCCCTGTAGCCCTGGTCTTCTGCAGTGTTCTTCTGGAGATTCTTTGCATGTTTCCCCCAAAGAACTGTCTATTGAAAAGTAAGGGTTTGTTTCAGATGTGAAAAGAACACTGACACTGAGCCTGGGCCCAACACTACCCCTTTATGACTGTGTCACGTTGGCAAACTTCCTCTTTCTGGGTGGTGGTTTCTCCATCTGTTCAATGAATATGTTAGACAAGATAATCTTTTTGATTCCTTTTAGGTGCTTACATTTTTGAATTTCTAAAAAAAAAAAAAAGTTCTCTCTTGTTCATAGATCCCCAACAATAATGCTGTTCTCTCTTAGATAATATTTTAGTCTGCAAGGTCCAGTTCAAATCTTACCTCCTTTAACACTTTTAATCAATAAGAATGTATTGGTGCTCATTCTAGGCCAGAGGCCAGTGGCTGGGGTTGGGGAACATGAAGAAATTATTTAAGTCAGATTCCTGCCTCCAAGGGTGCTCCCACTTCCGAGTGATGGGTGCTTTATTCATGTTGACTGCCCATTCTGACACTCCTCATACTTTCTTTCTGTGCCGTGTTTATTTGTGCTTAATCACATATTCTCTTGGTTTCACAACCATTTGATAAGAATCATATCTCCTTCTAAAAACCACAATATCAACAAGGACTTTTGCCTTAATCTTTTAAAAAACTTTCCACCAGAGCTTACCATTTGTGGAGTAGAAATGCAGTGGATGCTGGACATTGAGTTGCATTATCAGAGCTGTCTGACACTGTGATTTGCCTACTTGATGGTGAAGCCCCTGAATGCTGGGGGTCCTGCCAAAAAAAATGCCCGTTTTATCACTGAATGGGTCTGCACTTTTTTTAAACTACCTCCTCCTTCTGGGTAAAGCCACTTCTGGGTTCTTCCCATTGTGCCCCAGGGACTCCTCAGGAGCCAGTGCCATGGTGACCACCTCAACCAAGCAACTAGCCTTTCCTGACTAAACAGTCTTGCCTTTGTCCAAGCCTAGCAACTGGTGCCGAAGTCCATAAGGGCTCTTACTTCCCCAGGACTCTGAAGACCTCTTATCTATACCCAAGTTACCCTACTCAACCCTTTCCAGGTTGTTAGAAAATTGAGTGAGCGTTTTAATTAGTTATTGCTTTGAAAGCCACACCACTTCTTTTTCCAATTTTCTTCTAAGACCATCAGCCACTCAGGGGTTCTGCTTTTGTCTGTGGCCTTTGATTTCCTTTGGATTAGAAGTAGAATGAAGACAACGAATGGGGTGGAGAGAACAGTTCATCTGTTTGAGGGTATTCTTGGACTGCATTTCTCTACACAGGGAGGGAGAAGAACTAACAACAGCTTTGTGAGTTCTGGTGATGATTTATGTTCTGACAGATAAGACATGCTTTGTAAGATTCAGCTGATGCAGACCTGCTATGGCGAGTGAGATATCCCTGTTCTATGATTTAAATGCAACGTGACACTGCATAGCCTGAGGTAGAATCACAGTATCCACCAAAATGTGCAAAACACTGAGATACATGTGTGCAGGCAGAGAAAGCCCACAGGGGCTGGACTTGCTGGGTACTGACCATAAATACAGCTGGCATGGAGTCTTTGCTGAGATTCCATAATAACCTTGTCACTGAGATCCCTAGAATTGAGAAAACAGTCCCAACATATGCTAAGCAGGGCAAGGGAAACACATCTATTACCCTTTATGGGACATATGATACCTAGTCTATAACAACTTCGCAAAGAAACATGTCTTAAGTCCAAATAATTCATCTCATTGTACAACAAAATGGTTTTATGTGTCTCATCATTCAAAGACTATTGAGTCTGTTGACATGAGGCTGGTACATATATCTACTGGAGAAAAATTTCATTACAAAAAAAACTTCTGTTTGTTTGTTCTCTTCCTTGTTTTTCATTCCTACATAAGCATATTATTCAAAAGTTTCTTAAAAGAAAAAACATGCAAAATTTCAGATTAGTTCTAAATTTGTCTTTGTTAATATGTGTGATATACCGGTTGGGATATGAATTTCAAGTCATTTTTCACCCAAATGTTCAAGTAATTAATATCCCCAGTGTGATGTTGTTACCTACCAGGGTTCTTGGCCTTCCTTACTCAATAGAAATTGATAAGAGGCCAGACAAGAAATTCAGACAAGGCTTTATCGAGGCCCCTGCTGCAGTGGGGAGAGCAAAAACAAGTAACAGGTTCCCTTGCTTGCTCCCTCAGGAGAGGTGAGCTTGCTCCTTATATGGGGTGAGGGTAGTGGTATGGCCAGGGGTCCAGCTGGAGGAGTGGTTTAGGTGGTTTGCCCACCCCTTTGGTGGTGGTGTGTGCAGGGGGTATGCACAGTACCCTGCGTTTGCTCCCAGCTCTTCAGAAGTGGAAGGTGGGTTTTTTATTTTATTTTTTGGTCTTTTTGTATCTTGTTGTCCAGAATTTGCCCCAACTGGGCATGCATGTGGTTAATTTTACTCCCTTATAGTTTTTTGTATTTTGTTGCTCAAGGAGACATTTGTCCAGGTCCCAGGTCCCAGCCTGTCTCAATGGGATGTTAAATATTCCTACTCACTAGGCATATTCTCACTCTATTATATTTTGGTTTCTGCAGATGGTAAATGAGGGAAAGGTTTGGAAACATAGTTAACTCCCAAGTTTCTGTTCCTACTACAAGTTTGGTTCATCCAAGGTCAATGGTAAATAGTGTTTCATACTTCATTTATAGGAAATAAATAAAATAAGAAACCCAGGTTGCTTTCCTTAGATACTTTACTACATTCATCTTATTATTTCCAATCATATCACTCTCTGTACCTTGCTAGAGGGAAGTATGGATATAGCTAGTGAAAATGGCCTGTGGGTTCCACTCATCTCAGCCAGTACTACCAACTCAGAAAAGCCAGAAATAAATCTGAAATGTACAATTCCTAGAAAAGAGCTCACCTTTTAACTTCTTATCTGTCAAGTTTACACAAAAAGAAAAAAGTGCATGAATGAATGAAAGAAATATAAATCTCATCATAATCTCACTTATTCTATTTTCCTTTATTAAGGAGAAGCTATGCATCTGTTAATATTTTTAATACTTACTTTAAAGTTTTTATCACGCATATTTGATATGGCAGAGTATAAAATTAATAAACATATCTAATTTTATCTTAAACAATTTAAGAACTTTAGAAAACTTAATCTTTAGCCTATCTCTTCCATACTTTCATGTTACTGTTTTCTAGTGTTTCAGTCCTACATAGCTTTTTAACTGTCCCCCCTAAATTAGTCATTATTGCAAAATATGCCTGTGGGTACCTACATATATATGTAGATATGTACATACACAATATAGAGTATTTATGCAGTAATATATCATATATATGATATATAGTGTTTAGCAGTTTTACTATGTGTCTAGATAAACACCCTTCCCCTCCACACACACACATACACACTTAGATTTATCCACACACTTACCAAATCTACTCACATGTGCTTTTTGCACTGAACCTTTTCCTTTCAGGTTTTATTTCCTATTATTTGAAGGGTATATCTTAATAGTTCATTCATTGGGAGCCTCTGCATGAGTAAAATCTCCTTAATTTTTGTTATCTGAAAAGGTTTTATTTTGTCCTAACACATGAATGAGACTTTAGCTGGGCATGGAATTCAAAGTTAATAATGATTTTTCCTCAATAGTTTGAAGATATTATACCATTATATTTGGTCCTGATTTTTACTCTTGGGAAATCTCATTGGTGTCATTTTTGGGGTAATTTTCTTAGCCTGTGTTCCCTAAAAGCAGAGTCTGAGACAAGTACTGTATGTAGGCAATGTATTTGGAAGGTAATCCCAGCAAGCAGAAGCAAAGACTGGGTAGAGTGAGACAGAGAGGAGAAAAAGTCAATATAAAAGTGTGTTATTAAATTTAACTCAGTGAACAATGGGGGTCTCAGTTTCCCTGGAACCTCTTAAAATCATATATAATGCCTCTCAGAATTGTTCGAAGAATGCAAGGTAGAAGCATTTATTCATTAGCTTCCATCCCCCATTGGTCAAGGTCTGCTCCTGGGAATATGAATTCCTTTACATGTCATATGTGCTGGGAACAAGAGAGATACTGTCCCTGTCTGCAGCATCAGAGGAGCTCCAAGGCAGAAAGTGTAGGTGCATGATGTAAACATGAGGCAAGATTCTGTTGATACCAGAAATGTTAAAGCCCACACAGGACTGATTTCACAACTGGACTCAGAGGGATAACTGAGAGAATGTGTATCAGGACACCAAGTACATCTGATACAGTAATCTGTTTTTTCTCTCTGTTGCTTTTAAATTTTTTCTCTTTGTTTTCAAGTGTTTGGCAGTTTCACTAGAATGTGTCCAGATGCAGATTTAAAACTTTATCCTTCTCAGGACATAATATACATTTTTATTTTGGATACTTATATCTTATTTAAATATAAAAAATTTTCAGACATCATTATTTTAAATATTGTCTATCTCCTGTCCTTATTGTCTTCTCATTTTGGAACTCCTATTAGATGTAGATTGAACCTTCTCATTATACTCCTTATACTTTTCTTAACTCCTCTTTCATAATTTCTATATTTTTATCTCCGTATTATATTCTATATACCCAGTTTTAACTTCCAGTTCAGTAATTTCTCATTTCTGCTATGTTTTATTCACTATTTAACTTATCCCTTAAAATGTTCATTTAACTGGATATATTTAATTTCTAGAAATTCTATTTAATTTTTTCTAAATACACCCCCCCATGGGGCTACATTCTTTCTTATTTCTTCATTTTTTAAAAAAAAATAAATAATTTAAAACATTCTTTTATAATATTTCAAATATTCTATTTATATCAAGCTTATGGGGTAGTTAATTCTCCTGTTTGATGTGTCTGTTGTCAAAACTTCATAGTAGATCATTCCTTCATGAGCTTTATAATGTACTTTTAATTATGAGCTAAATTTCAGTGTTCTCTCCCATTAGGAGTTCCATGTACCCTGGATTGAGGAAATGTCACTACAGAACACTATTTTTCCCTTCCACTGGGGGCTCCAGAGATTTCATAGCTCTGGAACCATTTTTTTATGAAAATTTATCAGCTTGGGGTTCCAGAGTGAACTGGCAGTATTTGCTGATAACTCTACACCTGCATATGGCAGAAAGTTTAATTTTGATTTTTCTGCTTATTTCTTACTCAGAGTCCAGAACAGAGGACAAGCTTCCATGCCTCGTCCAAGGTACACTGGCAGGGTTTTCTATGCCTCTTTTCTTAGTGCAACTGCATCAAGATTTGCAATATTTGGCAGGGATCTTAGTCCACATCCTATAATGCAGAGGCTCCAGCTCATGACTTTTGTCCCTACATGGGCACTCCAGCCTCAGCTCTGAACCTCTAGAATTTTTATCTAGAGGCCATACTCATATTCTCAACTCTCATATCAATTCTCTTCCTCATTTCTAGCAACATGGAATTTTCCTTTTGAAATCAGTTAGGTATTTAAGTACTTTTTATGGTAAAGTTTTATGCAGAATTTTATATGTTTGCTGCTGGGGAATGGAAAAGGGTGGCTTATGTTTGCTCATTCAGCCATATTAATATAAATAACTTCCCACTTTCTTTTTCTTGGTTATTTTTTTTTAAATTTATTTATTTTTGGCTGCATTAGGTCTTTGTTGCTGTATGCAGGCTTTCTCTAGCTGTGGCGAGCGGGGGCTACTCTTTGTTGCAGTGCACAGGCTTCTCATTGTGGTGGCTTCTCTTGTTGAGGAGCACAGGCTCTAGGTGTGCAGGCTTCAGTAGTTGTAGCACACAGGCTTCAGTAGTTGTGGCATGTGGGCTCAGTAGTTGTGGCTCACAGGCTCTAGAGTGCAGGCTCAGTAGTTGTGGTGCATGGGCTTAGTTGCTCCATAGCATGTGGCTTGAAATGAGTCCCCTGCATTGGCAGGCAGATTCTTAACCGCTGCTCCATCAGGGAAGTCCCTCTTAGTTACTTCTAATTTATAATTCTCTATGTCCTGTCATCTTTTGTGTTACATGACGCTGCATTCTTATCCAGCTTGAAGATTAACTAAAACCTAGGGGCTCACTTCACTGTTCCTCTGGAAAAGAAGTACATTATCATTCCTGACTTCTCATAATTTTTAGAGGTCATTTCATGGAGCCTTTATATACCCTGGTGGTCTTCTCTGCAGGTCATAAGAAATGCCTGTGTGATAAGTATGGCAAGCAGGTTTGTAAGGAAGTAACTTCTGATATCATAGATGGTTATATATGCTCTTGAAGCCATAGCAGAAGTAAAAGGTCAATGGCTTCAATCACAAACCCAACTTTGGCTCATTTGCACATGAAAATTGTGCAAATTGCACATGGACAGTGCCAGGAAAAAGTGGGGTGGGCTTGTTAGTTGTTTGTTCTCTGCGAATCCCCCAATTCATCCTCTACCCTTTTCTGCCACTCTCTGTAGAAGATATTTTTGGTGTCTCACCCATATATCCTTGCATTTGTCATTTCCAAGAATACTGACCTGACAGAAACCAGCACCTACTACTTTGTCTGGGGAGATTTATTGTACTGTGAGGGCCCACTTGGCTTGTGCATACAGCAGGCCAGAAAAGTCAAGGAATGGATGCCTTCTTGGGAGTAGTCCTCAATTAATGGCTGGTGAAAGTTGTTGGCTAAATACCCTCTCCACCCTCAGGACAGCGGTCTACACTGTGTTCCAGCGTTACTCTGGAAATCCAACTTGTCCACAATTTTGATTTGGTTGATAACATACCCTTTATTGGCTTCCTTCCCTTCTCAATCTCACTTCTCTACTCCCCTTCTTCTGTGATTTTCTCTCAAACTATTTGTACTCAAATCCTTGTCTCCAGGTATGATGCTGGGGATACCTAACCTAAAACTGCATACAGATCATCCAGCTCTCCTGCCCTCTTGCTTCCAGGTGAATTCAGACAATGGAGACGTTGACAGGAAGATTAGAGGGTTGTAGGAAACAGATATTTGAGTGTGTCTTCCCTGCATCAGCACTGTGATTGTTGTGAGGGTTTCCTCTCTTTACGACTACAGCTCAATGGCTCCATTAATCACCAGACTGGAGTTACATTGTTTCCTCTATCTCTCCTTCAGGCTTGTGAGTCATCGGTTTCATCATCATTGCTAGTCTCACAATGCCTCAGTACACCTTGTTTGTCCCTCCACCAGTTATTGATTTATTGCCTTTCAGCTCAAAATCCTTGCAAGCAGTTCTCCATTGCCAGCTGGTTCTATGTGAAACTTTGTTAATAGAGGGCATTAGAAGGACACTGTATGGCTATAACAGGAGGAAAGGACTTCCCTTCTTTTATCCTGTGTGCATGCTCTTCAAAGATGTCTGAATCTCAGCCTTGGGAGGCTGTATTAGTCTGTTTGGGATGCTGTAACAAAATACCATACATAGACTGGTGACAAACAACAGAAGTGTGTTTTCTCACATTTCTGGAGCCTGAGAAGTCCAAGATCAAGGTACCAGCGGGGTTATTTTATGGTGAGTCATCTCTCTTTGGGTTGTAGACAGCTGCCTTCATGCCATGTCCTCACATGACCTCACATGGCCTTTCTTCTGTGCATAAGAGAGAGAGAGAGAGCAAGAGAGCGAGAGAGAGCACGCTTTTTGCTGTCTGTGCTTGTAAGGACACTCACCCTATTGGATCAGGGCCCCACACTTTTGACTTTATTTAACTTTCATTACATCCATAAAGACCCTATCTCTAAATACATTCACATTGGGTGTTGGAGCTTCAGCATATGAATTCAGTCAATATCAGAAGCCCTCTTCTACTTGCTTTCTTCCTCACTCTCCCTCACCAAAGAAGTGGCAGCTGCTTTCTGCATTTTCTACTCCTATACCTCTTTTTTTTTTTAAGATTTCAATGTCAAAGGGACTTTTAATATTTTATTTTCAACACTTTTAAATGCAATTGACATCATTTCATTACTTATACCATTTCAACTCTTTTATTCACTTTCCATCCTGGGATTTAGGAAGGGAACTGTTTCTTTTCCTCCGTCTCTACCTCCCTCCTTTATTTATTTATTTATTTATTTATTTATTTATTTATTTTTTAAACATCTTTATTGGAGTATAATTGCTTTACAATGGTGTGTTAGTTTCTGCTTTATAACAAAGTGAATCAGCTATACATATACATATATCCCCATATCTCCTCCCTCTTGTATCTCCCTCCCACCCTCCCTATCCCACCCATCTAGGTGGTCACAAAGCACGCAGCTGATCTCCCTGTGCTATGCCACTGCTTCCCACTAGCTATCTATTTTACACTTGATTAGTATATATAAGTCCATGCCACTCTCACTTCGTCCCAGCTATACCTCTTGATTCCTATTTTAACTCCTTTAAGTAGGTAACCACTTACTATTTAACTATTCTTTATATCAACTTTCTCTGCCTCAATTACTGATGTTTGTTTTTCCTCACTGGACCTTATTCAGCACAGTTCCCTTCACTCTATCCCTACCTCTATAAGTAGTCTTTTTATTAAATTATCTTTATTTCCAACTGAGTGGACCCTTTGATATCGATAAGGTGACCAAATCTGGCTGATCACCTGCAAACTCTTGAGAGTATGGTTAATTTCTGTCCAACACTTAATACCTAAATTCCCTATAATGATTGGTTTTAAGTACTCAGTACCCTTCTACTTAGGCACAGCACCCTCTACATGTCCCATCTTCTTTCCTAAACTCAAAAGAGCCCTGTCTTTTCAAGTCTAGCCACTCAACTCTATCCTTTTACTTTGAATTTACCTCCTCACCTTGCCCTACTAGACTGCATCAAGGCTAATGTCCAAGAAAATTGATGACCTGTCACAACATCTTTATGAGTTTATTGTTTACTGGAGGACAAATCATTAACTCAGAGATATGTCTCTATCTTAATTCCATAAATTCTAGTGAAATTTATGATGGGCTGGTGAAAGACATATCTTGGGGAGGGTCTTTTTCCTCTAGGACTGCTCTGATTCTGATTTCTCCTTCTTGAGCCCAAGTGAAAGAAGGCAGAGCTACAGGTCTACATGTGCAGAGAATAAATAATTCATATTAAACCCTTCCTCGCCTGATGTTTTACTGTTAGTTAATTCTTTGGCTAGATCAGTTGGCAAATTCTTATCAGTTTTATTGATGTTAGATCGGTTATTGCCCAAGGCCACAGAGTGAGTCAGGGAGTGGCTCCATGAGGGGTGGTAATCCAGGACTTCTGATTCTTCCCAGTCCCATGTTTCATGCTGTTGGATCGATTTAGGCAGAGGAGAGACATCAGTTGGGGAATTTTTCTTTAGTGTAGTTGTTCATTCTAATTAGAAATTTGTTTCCCTAACAGTTTCCTCTGAATACTTAAATTTAACTTTAAAATGGATTTCTTTCTTTATATCCAAAAGATATAGATTTATATATATATATTTAGAGTTTTTTAAATTATGTTTTTAATGAGAAAATGTATATCCATTTGAGAATATGGAAATTATTTAGAGTGGTACAGAGAACAGGAAAAGATCTAGTTAGTTCTTATCATCCAGAAAAAAATTATTTTAAAATGTTGAGATAAAATTTTGTATGATATTTTATATTCCTTTCCCAATTAATATTTTGACAAAATTTTCCATGTTAATATGAGCTATAGTAAGCATGATTTTCAATGACTAATCTAAAATGTTATAGACTAATTGCCCCCATAAGCTTAGCTGTAGGGGTGACTGAGGAAAGTTTTGGGTAGGGAAATCAGACAAACTGTTTTTCGTTTTTTTGGAAAATAGTTTGGAACTACTGTGATTAGGCCTCCTTAGCCACTGCTTGGGAAAGAACTGAGGTCAGGGTTTTCTCATGGGACTGAAAGATGCAGGGACTTTCCTGGCCAACATATGTGAGAGAAATCTGACTGCCAAACCAGCAAATCCAAAAAGATCAGGAAGGAAAATTGCACAGGTATTGAAGGGCTTAAGATAATAAGATCTATAGAAACTCATATTTGATTCTGGTGGACTACAATCTCCTCACACCCAGAACCAAATGCAGATGAACATTTCCTAAAGCTGCCTTGCAGAGTTATGGAAAAGCTGAGAAGAGAAGAAAGTCTCTCAGCTTGTAAGGCTTGGATCTCTGAGTTTTATTTTCAGGTATTTTTTATTCTCCAAGCATTGATTCTATTTAACATTTCACATACCTTAAGAATGCAAACAGAAGGAAATCAATGTGAAAACGCTATTAGTCTTACCCACAGAAACATATCCTCTTCTTGTCCTCTGAGCAGTTATATTGCCACTGCTTCTTCAGAGACTATAATTTCTGTTGATACCTGTCTATTCTTGACATTTTTGTCATATTAACTGATCTATTTCTATTGTTTATTCTCCCTTGGCATGAAAGTTGATAGACAGATGCATACATTTCACATGAAGTCTTTGGGGTCTTTCTAAATCCTATTTGTTCTAAGCAGTAGTCCACATATAAGACCTGTCACCAAAATAATATGGTCCTGCTTTTGGTATGTGAGGTGCCTAGGGGTCTCTTCTGCTCACAGTCCTATACACTGTCAACATGAATGGAATTTTAAGCAGGACATAAATTACTTTCTTAAGTTGTATTTTATAGTGAAGAGAGAGACAGAGAACCCCTGCTTCCCAGAGATATAGCCTGACCCAAACCCTATGAATTCATGTGATAATTTCTGAAATGGAACAACCCTTGATTCTTGCTTTTTAAGAGATGGAATTTATATTCCCTTTTTTTCCTCCACCTTCAGAAAATACATACATGTTGGTTTTGCTGTGAAGCTACAAGTGAAAGGGTAGTTTCAGAATGACAAATTAGCTCTTGGGAGAATAAAAAAAAGAACTCTTAAAATAGTCTCACTGGAGAAAGTGTTCAAGATGGCAGCATATGAAGACCCTGAACTCACCTCCTCCTATAGACAATACATTTGCAGGTATTTATGGAATAATTTTCTTCAGAAAAGGACCAGAGTACTAGATGAACAGTGCCTCCACAGAAGACAAAACAGATGCATTGAGAAGACTATGAGAGGTAGAGACATGACCTTTCCTGCACACCCCAGATGCTGTGACTCCTCAATCAGGAGGATTTCTCAAAATATGAAAATCTTTCTTGAGGAGTGAAGGGATTATGCCTCACATTAGGCGCCCAAACCCTGGGAGCCAGCACCAGAAAAAGGAAATCCCAAAACATCTGAGCCCTGTCCTCCCTGTGCATCAGCTGAGCCACAGCTGGGTTGGGTAATCACCCTGAATCCCTGAATGCCACAAAGCTGGGATGGAGGAGTACCCTCAGCCCTGCCCTCCATACACAGCAGCTGAGCACAGGCTGAACCCCACCCACTTGTGCAGTAGCCATGGCCTAGTCACAGCCAGTGGGCACATGCAGCCCACACAAGGGATGTCTATAGAGTGCCACGTTTGGTGGCCAGGGGAGCTTGCTCTTCTGGGTCACAAGGAACACCTCATATATAAGACCACTGCTTCAAGACTGAGGGAGGTATCTGTTTTACCTAATACATATAGGCAAATCCAATGAGATAGGCTAAAGGAGAAGGCAGAGGAATATGTTCCAAACCAAAGAACAAGGCAAATCCCCAGTAAAAAGACCTTTATTAAATGGAGATAAATAACCTACCTGGTAAAGAATTCAAAGTAATGGTCATAAAGATGCTCACTGATTTTGAGAGAAGAATGGATGAACATAGTGAGAACTTCAACAAAAGAGAAAATATAAGAAAGTACCAAGCAGAAGTTTATAATGGAACTGAAAAATACACTAGAGGGGTTCAACAGCAGAATGGATGAAATAGAAGCACAAATAAGTGAGCTGAAAGACAAAGCAATGGAAAACACCTAGACAGAGCAGCAAAATGAAAAATGAAATAAAGAAGTGAGGATAACTTAAGGAACCTGTGGGAAAACATCAAGTGGGATAACATTTGCATTATAGGGTTCCAGAAGGAGAGGAGAGAGAGAAAGAGCCAGAAAAAATATTTGAAAAAATAATGGCTGAAAGCTTCAAAAATCTGGGGAAGGGAAAAGACATCCAGGTCCAGGAAGTCCAGAGAAATCCAAATAGGATGAACCCAAAGAGAAACACACTGAGACATATTATAATTAAAATGGTAAAAGTGAAGGATAAAGAGAGAATATTAAAAGCAGGAAGAAAAA
Organism: Balaenoptera musculus; assembly: GCF_009873245.2. Lineage (NCBI taxonomy): Eukaryota > Metazoa > Chordata > Mammalia > Artiodactyla > Balaenopteridae > Balaenoptera > Balaenoptera musculus. The sequence goes on along the minus strand of NC_045803.1, from coordinate 22,890,108 downwards.
CGAACTTATTATATACAAAGGAAACTCCATAAGGCTATCAGCAGATTTTTCAGCAGAAACTTTTAGGCCACAAGGGAGTGGCATGACATTTAAAGTGCTGAAAGGAAAAACTGCTAACCCAAATTCTCTACCCAGTGAGATTATTGTTCAGAGTTGAAGGAGATATTAAAGTTTTCTAAATAAGCAAATGCCAGGTTGGGGAGAAGATGGCGGAAGAGTAAGACGCGGAGATCACCTTCCTTCCCACAGATACAGTAGAAATACATCTACACGTGGAACTGCTCCTACAGAACACCCACTGAACGCTGGCAGAAAACGTCAGACCTCCCAAAAGGCAAGAAACTCCCCCCGTACTTGGGTAGGGCAAAAGAAAAAAGAAATATCATAGACACAAGAATAGGGACGGCATCTGCACCAGTGGGAGGGAGCTGTGAAGGAGGAAAGATTTCCACGCACTACGAAGGACCTTCGCGGGCAGAGACTGCGGGTGGCAGAGGGGGGAAGCTTCGGAGCCACGGAGGAGAGTGCAGCCACAGGGGTGCAGAGGGCAAAGCGGAGAGATTCCCGCACGGAGGCTGGGCGCCGAGCAGCACTCACCAGCCCGAGAGGCTCGTCTGCTCACCCGCCGGGGCGGGCGGGGCTGGGAGCTGAGGCTTGGGCTTTGGTCGGATCCCAGGGAGAGGACTGGGGTTGGCGGCGTGAACACAGCCTGAAGGGGTTAGCGCACCACAGCTAGCCGGGAGGGAGTCCGGGAAAAAGTCTGCAGCTGCCGAAGAGGAAAGAGACTTTTTCTTCCCTGTTTGTTTCCTGGTGTGCGAGGAGAGGGGATTCAGAGCACCGCCTAAACGAACTCCAGAGACGGGCGCGAGCCGCGGCTATCAGCGCGGACCCCACAGCAACAGGGGCGCAGAGGAAAAAGCGGAGAGATTCCCGCACAGAGGATTGGCGCCGAGCAGCACTCACCAGCCCGAGAGGCTTGTCTGCTCACCCGCCAGGGCGGGCGGGGCTGGGAGCTGAGGCTCGGGCTTCCGTTGGATCACAGGGAGAGGACTGGGGTTGGCAGCGTGAACACAGCCTGAAGGGGTTAGCGCACCACAGATGGCTGGGAGGGAGACCGGGAAAAAGTCTGCAGCTGCCGAACAGGCAAGAGACTTTTTCTTGCTTCTTTGTTTTGCGGCGCGCAAGGAGAGGGGATTCAGAGCGCCGCCTAAACGAACTCCAGAGACTGGCGCGAGCCACGGCTATCAGCGCAGACCCCAGAGACGGGCGTGAGACGCTGGGGCTGCTGCTGCCGCCTCCAAAAATCCTGTGTGTGAGCACAGGTCACTCTCCACACCGCTGCTCCCGGGAGCCTGTGCAGCCCGCCACTGCCAGGGTCCCGTGATCCAGGGACAACTTCCCCGGGAGAACGCACTGCGTGCCTCAGGCTGCTGCAACGTCACGCCGGCCTCTGACGCCGCAGGCTTGCCCCGCCTCCTCTATACCCCTCCCTCCCCGAGGCCTGGGTGAGCCAGAGCCCCTGAAGCAGCTGCTCCTTTAACCCCGTCCTGTCTGGGCGGGGAACAGACAACCTCAGGCGACCTACATGCAGAGGCGGGTCCAAATCCAAAGCTGAACCCCGGGAGCTGTGCGAACAGAGAAGAAAAGGGGAAATCTCTCCCAGTAGCATCAGAAGCAGTGGATTAAAACTCCACAAACAACTTGATGTGCCTGCATCTGTTGAATACCTGAATAGACAATGAATCATCCCAAATTCAGGAGGTGGACTTTGGGAGCAGGATATATTAATTTTTCCCCTTTTCCTTTTTTTGTGAGTGTATATGTATATGCTTCTGGGTGAGATTTTGTCTGTATAGCTTTGCTTTATAATAGCTTTATTTTACTTCACTATATTATAGCCTCTTTCTTTCTTTCTTTCTTTCTATTTTTTCTCCCTTTTACTCTGAGCCGTGTGGACGAAAGGCTCTTGGTGCTCCAGCCAGGCATCAGGGCCGTACCTCTGAGGTGGGAGAGCCAACTTCAGGACACTGGTCCACAAGAGACCTCCCAGCTCCACGTAATACCAAACGGCAAAAATCTCTCAGAGATCTCCATCTCAACATCAAGACCCAGCATCATTCAATGACCAGCAAGCTACAGTGCTGAACACCCTATGCCAAACAACTAGCAAGACAGGAACACAGCCCCATCCATTAGCAGAGAGGCTGCCTAAAAGCATAATAAGGCCACAGACACCCCAAAATACACCACCAGACGTGGACGTGCCCACCAGAAAGACAAGATCCAGCCTCAGCCACCAGAACTCAGGCACTAGTTCCCTCCACCAGGAAGCCTTCACAACCCACTGAACCAACCTTAGCCACTGGGGACAGATACCAAAAACAACGGGAACTACGAACCTGCAGCCTGTGAAAAGGAGACCCCAAACACAGTAAGATAAGCAAAATGAGATGACAGAAAAACACACAGCAGATGAAGGAACAGGGTCAAAACACACCAGACTTAACAAATGAAGAGGAAATAAGTAGTCTACCTGAAAAAGAATTCAGAATAATGATAGTAAGGATGATCCAAAATCTGGGAAATAGAATAGACAAAATGCAAGAAACATTTAACAAGGAGGTAGAAGAACTAAAGAGGAACCAAGCAACGATGAAAAACACAATAAATGAAATTAAAAATACTCTAGATGGGATCAATAGCAGAATAACTGAGGCAGAAGAAAGGATAAGTGACCTGGAAGATAAAATGGTGGAAATAACTACTGCAGAGCAGGATAAAGAAAAAAGAATGAAAAGAACTGAGGACAGTCTCAGAGACCTCTGGGACAACATTAAATGCACCAACATTCGAATTATAGGGGTCCCAGAAAAAGAAGAGAAAAAGAAAGGGACTGAGAAAATATTTGAAGAGATTATAGTTGAAAACTTCCCTAATATGGGAAAGGAAATAGTTAACCAAGTCCTGGAAGCACAGAGAGTCCCATAGAGGATAAACCCAAGGAGAAACACGTCAAGACACATATTAATCAAACTGTCAAAAATTAAATATAAGGAAAACATATTAAAAGCAGCAAGGGGAAAAACACAAATAACACACAAGGGAATCCCCATAAGGTTAACATCTGATCTTTCAGCAGAAACTCTGCAAGCCAGAAGGGAGTGGCAGGATATACTTAAAGTGATGAAGGAGAAAAACCTACAACCAAGATTACTCTACCCAGCAAGGATCTCATTCAGATTTGATGGAGAAATTAAAACCTTTACAGACAAGCAAAAGCTGAGAGAGTTCAGCACCACCAAACCAGCTTTACAACAAATGCTAAAGGAACTTCTCTAGGCAAGAAACACAAGAGAAGGAAAACACCTACAATAACAAACCCAAAACATTTAAGAAAATGGGAATAGGAACATACATATCGATAATTACCTTGAATGTAAATGGATTAAATGCTTCCACCAAAAGACACAGGCTGGCTGAATGGATACAAAAACAAGACCCATATATATGCTGTCTACAAGAGACCCACTTCAGACCTAGAGACACATACAGACTGAAAGTGAGGGGATGGAAAAAGATATTCCATGCAAATGGAAATCAAAAGAAAGCTGGAGTAGCAATTCTCATATCAGACAAAATAGACTTTAAAATAAAGACTATTACAAGAGACAAAGAAGGACACTATATAATGATCAAGGGATCGATCCAAGAGGAAGGTATTACAATTGTAAATATTAATGCACCCAACATAGGAGCACCTCAATACATAAGGCAAATACTAACAGCCATAAAAGGGGAAATCGACAGCAACACAATCATAGTAGGGGACTTTAACACCCCACTTTCACCAATGGACAGATCATCCAAAATGAAAATAAATAAGGAAACACAAGCTTTAAATGATACATTAAACAAGATGGACTTAATTGATATTTATAGGACATTCCACCCAAAAAGAACAGAATACACATTTTTCTCAAGTGCGCATGGAACATTCTCCAGGATAGATCATATCTTGGGTCACAAATCAAGCCTTGGTAAATTTAAGAAAATTGAAATCGTATCAAGTATCTTTTCCGACCACAACGCTATGAGACTAGATGTCAATTACAGGAAAAGATCTGTAAAAAATACAAACACATGGAGGCTACAAAATACACTACTTAATAACGAAGTGATCACTGAAGAAATCAAAGGGGAAATCAAAAAATACCTAGAAACAAATGACAATGGAGATACGACGACCCAAACCCTATGGGACACAGCAAAAGCAGTGCTAAGAGGGAAGTTTATAGCAATACAAACCTACCTCAAGAAACAGGAAATATCTCGAATAAACAACCTAACCTTGCACCTAAAGCAATTAGAGAAAGAAGAACAAAAAACCCCCAAAGCCAGCAGAAGGAAAGAAATCATAAAGATTAGGTCAGAAATAAATGAAAAAGAAATGAAGGAAACAATAGCAAAAATCAATAAAACTAAAAGCTGGTTCTTTGAGAAGATAAACAAAATTGATAAACCATTAGACAGACTCATCAAGAGAAAAAGGGAGAAGACTCAAATCAATAGAATTAGAAATGAAAAAGGAGAAGTAACCACTGACACTGCAGAAATACAAAGATCATGAGAGATTACTACAAGCAACTCTACGCCAATAAAATGGACAACCTGGAAGAAATGGACAGATTCTTAGAAATGCACAAACTGCCGAGACTGAACCAGGAAGAAATAGAAAATATGAACAGACCAATCACAAGCACTGAAATTGAAACTGTGATTAAAAACCTTCCAACAAACAAAAGTCCAGGACCAGATGGCTTCACAGGTGAATTCTATCAAACATTTAGAGAAGAGCTAACACCTATCCTTCTCAAACTCTTCCAAAATATTGCAGAGGGAGGAACACTCCCAAACTCATTCTACGAGGCCACCATCACCCTGATACTAAAACCAGACAAAGATGTCACAAAGAAAGAAAGCTACAGGCCAATATCACTGATGAACATAGATGCAAAAATCCTCAACAAAATACTAGCAAACAGAATCCAACAGCACATTAAAAGGATCATACACCATGATCAAGTGGGCTTTATCCCAGGAATGCAAGGATTCTTCAACATACGCAAATCAATCAATGTGATACACCATATTAACAAATTGAAGGAGAAAAACCATATGATCATCTCAATAGATGCAGAGAAAGCTTTCAACAAAATTCAACACCCATTTATGATAAAAGCCCTGCAGAAAGTAGGAATAGAGGGAACTTTCCTCAACATAATAAAGGCCGTATATGACAAACCCACAGCCAACATTGTCCTCAATGGTGAAAAACTGAAACCATTTCCACTAAGATCAGGAACAAGACAAGGTTGCCCACTCTCACCACTATTATTCAACATAGTTTTGGAAGTGTTAGCCACAGCAATCAGAGAACACAAAGAAATAAAAGGAATCCAAATCGGAAAAGAAGAAGTAAAACTGTCACTATTTGCAGATGACATGATACTATACATAGAGAATCCTAAAGATGCTACCAGAAAACTCCTAGAGCTAATCAATGAATTTGGTAAAGTAGCAGGATACAAAATTAATGCACAGAAATCTCTTGCATTTCTATACACTAATGACGAAAAATCTGAAAGTGAAATTAAGAAAACACTCCCGTTTACCATTGCAACAAAAAGAATAAAATATCTAGGAATAAACCTACCTAAGGAGACAAAAGACCTGTATACAGAAAATTATAAGACACTGATGAAAGAAATTAAATATGATACAAATAGATGGAGAGATATACCATGTTCCTGGATTGGAAGAATCAACATTGTGAAAATGACTCTACTACCCAAAGCAATCTACAGATTCAATGCAATCCCTATCAAACTACCACTGGCATTTTTCACAGAACTAAAACAAAAAAATTCACAATTTGTATGGAAACACAAAAGACCCCGAATAGCCAAAGCAATCTTGAGAACGAAAAATGGAGCTGGGGGAATCTGGCTCCCTGACTTCAGACTATATTACAAAGCTTCAGTAATCAAGACAGTTTGGTACTGGCACAAAAACAGAAATATAGATCAATGGAACAGGATAGAAAGCCCAGAGATAAACCCACACACATATGGTCACCTTATCTTTGATAAAGGAGGCAAGCATATACAGTGGAGAAAAGACAGCCTCTTCAATAAGTGGTGCTGGGAAAATTAGACAGCTACATGTAAAAGTATGAAATTAGAACACTCCCTGACACCATGCACAAAAATAAACTCAAAATGGATTAAAGACCTAAGTGTAAGGGCAGACACTATCAAACTCTTAGAGGAAAACATAGGCAGAACACTCTATGACATACATCACAGCAAGATTCTTTTTGACCCAGCTCCCAGAGAAATGGAAATAAGAACACAAATAAACAAATGGGACCTAATGAAACTTAAAAGCTTTTGCACAGCAAAGGAAACCATAAACAAGACCAAAAGACAACCATCAGAATGGGAGAAAATATTTGCAAATGAAGCAACTGACAAAGGATTAATCTCCAAGATTTACAAGCAGCTCATGCAGCTCAATAACAAAAAAACGAACAACCCAATCCAAAAATGGGCAGAAGACCTAAATAGACATTTCTCCAAAGAAGATATACAGATGGCCTACAGACACATGAAAGAATGCTCAACATCATTAATCATTAGAGAAATGCAAATCAAAACTACAATGAGATATCATCTCACACCGGTCAGAATGGCCATCATCAAAAAATCTAGAAACAATAAATGCTGGAGAGGGTGTGGAGGAAAGGGAACACTCTTGCACTGTTGGTGGGAATGTAAATTGATACAGCCACTATGGAGAACAGTATGGAGGTTCCTTAAAAAACTACAAATAGAACTACCATACGACCCAGCAATCCCACTACTGGGCATATACCCTGAGAAAACCATAGGTCAAAAAGTGTCATGTACCACAATGTTCATTGCAGCTCTATTTACAATAGCCAGGACATGGAAGCAACCTAAATGTCCATCGACAGATGAATGGATAAAGAAGATGTGGCACATATATACAATGGACTATTACTCAGCCATAAAAAGAAATGAAATGGAGGTATTTGTAATGAGGTGGATGGAGTTAGAGTCTGTCATACAGAGTGAAGTAAGTCAGAAAGAGTAAAACAAATACAGTATGCTAACACATATATACGGAATCTAAGGGGAAAAAAAAAGGCTATGAAGAACCGAGTGGAAAGACGGGAATAAAGACACAGACCTACTAGAGAATGGACTTGAGGATATGGGGAGGGGGTGGGGTGAGATGTGACAGGGTAAGAGAGTGTCATGGACATATATACACTACCAAATGTAAATAGATAGCTAGTGGGAAGCAGCCACATAGCACAGGGAGATCAGCTTGGTGCTTTGTGACCACCTAGAGGGGTGGGATTGGGAGGGTGGGAGGGAGGGAGATGCAAGAGGGAAGAGAAATGGGAACATATTGTATATGTATAACTGATTCACTTTGTTATAAAGCAGAAGTTAACACACCATTGTAAGGCAATTATACTTCAATAAAGATGTTTAAAAAAAAATAAGCAAATGTCAAAGGAGGTTATCACCACTAAACCAGCTTTACAAAAAAAAATTTAAAGGGAATTCTCTAAGCTAAAAAGAAAAGGCAGAAATTAATATAAGAAGACATATAAAACTAGAAATGTAAATAAATACTAGAGAAGGTGGATCAATCACTTATGAATGTTAAAAGACAAAAGCAGTAAAATGAGTTAAGGGATCTATAAAATAGGAAAATATAAAATGTGTCATTGAAATATAAAATATGGGGGGAGAGTAAAAGTATAAAGCTTTAGAATGTGTTCAAAATTAAGTTACTGCCAACTTAAAAGAGACTATTATATATATAGGATGTTGTATGTGAAACTCATGGAAACCCCAAAGAAAAAACATAGTAAATACTCAAAAAAATGAGTAAGAGATCTAAACATAATGCTAAATAATACAATCAAACCACAAGAGAAGAGAGAAAGAGAACAAGAAGGGAACAGAGATGAATCACAAAAACTGCCAGAAAACAATTAATAAAATGGAAGTAAGTACATACCTATGAATAATTACTTTAAATGTAAATGGACTAAATTATCCAATCAAAAGACATAGGATGGCTGAATGGGTAAAAAAGCAAGACTCTTCTATATGCTGCCTACAAGATACTCGCTTCAAACCTAAAGAAACATACAGACTAAAAGATGGAAAAAGATTTATTATGTAAATGAATTTGAAAAGAAAGCTTGAGTAGCCATACTTATGTCAGACAAAATAGACTTTAAACCAAACACTGTAACAAAAGACAAGGAAAATCATTACATAATGATAAAGGGGTCAATCCAACAAGAGAATATAACATTTTAAAACATTTGTGCACCCAGCTAAATATATAAAGTAAATATTAACAAAAATAAAAGGAGAAAATAGACAACAATACAGTAACATTAAGAGACTTTAATATCCCACTTACATCAATGAATCAATCATCCACACATAAAGCCAATATGGAAACACTGGTTTTAAATGACACATTAGTGCAGATAGACTTAATAGATATATACAGAACAGCAGAATACACATTCTTTTCAAATGCACATGAAACAGTCTCCAGGATAGATCATATGCTGGACCACAAAACAATTCTCAGTAAACTTAAAAAGAATAAAATCATATCAAACATCTTTTCTCACCACAATGGTATAAAACTAGAAATCAGTTACAGCAAGAAAACTGAAAACAAAATGTGGAGACTAAACAACATTCTATTAAACAACCATTTAGTCAACAAGAAAATCAAAGAAAGACTCAGAAAATACATAGAGAAAAATAAAAATGGAAACACAATATTCCAAAATCTTTGGTACACAACAAAAGCCGTTCTAAAATAGAAGTCCATAACAATACAGGGCTATTTCAGGAAACAAGAAAAACCTCAAATAAAAAGTCTAACTTTACACTTAAAGGTACTAGAAAAAGGAAAAGAAAGTCCAAAGTTAGCAGAAAGAAGGAAATAAAAAGATCAGAGTGGAAATAAATGAAACAGAGATGCAAAAAATAAAAAAAGGGCTTCCCTGGTGGCGCAGTGGTTGAGAATCTGCCTGCCAATGCAGGGGACACGGGTTCGAGCCCTGGTCTGGGAAGATCCCACATGCCACGGAGCGGCTGGGCCCGTGAGCCACAACTACTGAGCCTGCGCGTCTGGAGCCTGTGCTCCGCAACAAGAGAGGCCGCGATGGTGAGAGGCCCGCGCACCGCGATGAAGAGTGGTCCCCACTTGCCACAATTAGGGAAAGCCCTCGTAGAGAAGCGAAGACCCAACACAGTCATAGATGAATAAATAAATAAATAAAAGAACGTGAATTTCTTTAAAAAAAAAAATAAAAATAAAAAATAAAAAAATAAAAAAGGAAACCAAGACAAAAAACCAACAACAGCAACTTTAAAAAGTTAAACAAAATCAGCAAAGCTTTAGCCAGACCCATGAAAAGACAGAGAGAGAGAGAGAGAGAGAGAGAGAGAACCCAAATAAATAAAATCAGAAATGAAAGAGGAGAAATTACGACTGACAACACAGAAATGCAAAGAAACAAAGAAAACACTATGAACAATTATACACCAACAAATTAGACAACCTAGGGGAAATGGATAAATTCCTAGAAACATAATCTTCCAAGAAAAAATCATGAAGAAATAAAAAATCTGAGTAGACTGATAACTAGCAATGAAATTGAATAAGTAATCACAAAACACCCAACAAACAAAAATTCAAGTCCAGATGACTTCATAGGTAAATTCTACCAAACATTTAAAGAAGAGTTAATACCTTTCCTTCTCAAATTATTCCAAAAATTTGAAGAGAAAAACACTTCCAAACTCATTTTACCCTGATAACAAAACCAAAGACACTACATATATATATATATATATATATATATATATATATATATATATATATATATATATACAGGACAATATCCTTGAAGAACATAAATGCAAAAACTCTCAACAAAATATCAGCAAACCAAATTTTAAAATACATTAAAAGGATCATACATTATAACCAAGTAGGATTCATTCCATGATGCCCAGATGGTTTAGCATCTTCAAATCAATCAACATGATACACCACATTAACAGAATATAAGATAAAAATCATATGAACTACAGTAATCAAAATAGTATGGTACTGGCACAAAAAGAGACATATAGATCAATGGAATGGAACAGGATAAAAAGCCCAGAAATAAACCCATGCACTTATGGTAAATTAGGCTATGACAAAGGAGACAAGAATGTACAATGGAGAAAAGATAGTCTCTTCAATAAGTTGTGCTAGGAAAACTGGACAGCTACAGGTAAAAAAATGAAATGAGAACATTCTCTAACACTATATACAAAAGTAAACTCAAAATGGATAAAAAACCCAAATGTAAGACAAGATACTATAAAACTCCTAGAGGAAAACACAGGCAGAACCTTCTTTGACATACATCACAGCAGTATTTTTTGGATCCGTCTCCTAGAGTAAATCACTGCAGTTCTATTTACAATAGCCAGGACATGGAAGCAACCTAAGTGTCCATCAACGGATGAATGGATAAAGAAAATGTGGCACATATATACAATGGAATATTACCAGCCATAAAAAGAAACGAAATTGAGTTATTTGTAGTGAGGTGGATGGACCTAGAGTCTGTCATACAGAGTGAAGTAAGTCAGAAAGAGAAAAACAAATACCGTATGCTAACACCTATATATGGAATTTAAGAAAAAAAAAAAAGTCATGAAGAACCTAGGGGTAAGACGGGAATAAAGACACAGACCTACCAGAGAATGGACTTGAGGATATGGGGAGGGGGAAGGGTAAGCCATGACAAAGTTAGAGAGTGGCATGGACATATATACACTACCAAATGTAAAATAGATAGCTAGGTGGAAGCAGCCGCATAGCACAGGGAGATCAGCTCTGTGGTTTGTGACCACCTAGAGGGGTAGGATAGGGAGGGTGGGAGGGAGGGAGACACAAGAAGGAAGAGATATGGGGACATATGTATATGTATAACTGATTCACTTTGTTATAAAGCAGAAATTAACACACCATTGTAAAGCAATTATACTCCAATAAAGATGTTAAAAAAAAAAAGAAATACAGTTGGCCAACAGGCACATGAAAAGATGCTCAACATTGCCAATTATTAGAGAAATGCAAATCAAAACTACAATGAGCTATCACATCACACCAGTCAGATTGGCCATCATAAAAAAAGTCTACAAATAATAAACTGGGGACGGTGTGAAGAAAAGGGAACCCTTTTACACTGTTAGTGGGAATGTAAATTGGTGCAGCCACTTGGAAAACTGTATGGAAGTTCCTTAAAAAACTAAAAATGGAGGTACCATATGATCCAGCAATCCTACTCCTGGATATATATCCAGAAAAGATGAAAACTCTAATTTAAAAAGATACATGCACCCCAATGTTCATAGCAGCACTATTTACAATAGCCAAGACATGTAAGCAATGTAAGTGTCCATTGACAGATGAATGAATGAGAAGATGTGGTACATATATACAATGGAATATTACTTAGGCATAAAAAAGAGTGAAATAACGTCATTTGCAGCAACATGGATGGACACAGAATATTATTACACTAAGTGAAGTAAGATAGAGAAAGACAAATATCATATGCTATCACTTATATGTGGAATCTAAAAAAATGATACAAATGAAGTTATTTACAAGACAGAAATAGACTCGCAGACATAGAAAACAAACTTATGGTTACCAATGGGGAAAGGGGGGGGATAAATTAGGGGTTTGGGATTAACAGATATACATTACTATACATAAAATAGATAACAAATAAAGACCTACTGTATAGCACAGGGAACTATATTCAATATCTTGTAATAAACTATAATGGAAAAGAATCTGAAAAAGAATATGTATGTGTAGGTATGTGTGTATATATAACTGAATAACTTTGCTATACACTTGAAACAAACATAACATTGTAAATCAACTGTACTTAAATTTAGAAAAAGATAACTATTCAAAAGAATCATATCATCTCAATAGATTCAGAAAAAGCATTTGAAAAAATTTAATATTCATTTATGATCAACACTTGCAACAAAGTGGGAACATAGGGAATGTAGCTCAACATAATAAAGGCCATATATTAAAAAGCCATAGCTGAAATGATACTAACTTTTGAAAAGCTGAAAGTTTTTCTTCTAAGATAAAAAACAAGACAAGGATGCTCACTCTTTCCACTTTTACTCAACATAGTATTGAAGTCCTAGCCAGAACAATTAGCCAAGAAAAAGAATACAAAGCCACCCAAATTGGAAAAGAAGTAAAACTGTCACTATTTGTAGATGAAATGATACTATATGTAATAAACCCTAAAGACTCCACCAAAAATTATTAGGACTGATAAATGAATTCAGGAAAGTTGCAAGATATAAAATTAATATACAGAAATCTGTTGTATTTCTACACACCAATAATGACCCATCAAGAAACTGAAAAGAAGAAAAAAATCCCATTTGCAATTCCATCAAAAAGAATTAAAAATCTAGGAATAAATTTAATAAGTAGGTGAAAGACCTGTACTATGAAAACTATAAGACGCTGATGAAAAAATTGGAGAAGTCACAAATAAATGGAAAGATATCCTGTGTTCATGGATTGGAGGAATTAATATGGTTAAAATGTCCATACTTCCCGAAACCATCTACAGATTCAATAAAATTCCTATCAAAATACCACTGGCATTTTTCAAAGAACTAGAACAAATATTCCCCAAATTTGTATGGAATCACACAAACCCCAAATAGCCAAAACAATCTTGAGAAAGAACAAAGTTGGAGATATCATGCACCCTTGATTTCAAACTATACTACAAAGCTATAATAATCAAAACAGTATGGTAGTTCATCAGAAGGTGGAAGCTCTTGGCAGAGCCACGGTACCCGGCTGCCTAGTCGCACCCTGCTTCATCCCTCCTGCTCCACCCCTCTCTCTGGTGCCCCCACCTCTCTCCCCGAGTGACTGAGGGCCGAGCGGCCCCACCCATGCCACCCCACATGGAGCCCAGGTCCCCATGCAGCTCTAACTACCTGCTCAGCATCTCTTCCCTCTGTGATCGCTGAGCTGCCCTGGAGCACGAGGGGAGGAGGGCACAACCCCCTTGGCCAACCATGGCCACGCCCACCGCCGCACTGCCTCTGCATTCTGGCTGGACTCTGCCAGCCAAAGCCCAGTTTGCCCTTGGGTCCCCGTGCCAGCCATGTGGCTGACACGGTCTTGGTGCTACAGCCGCATGTCAAGCCTGTGCCTCTGAGGTGAAAGAGCCGATTTCACAACATTGCTCCACCAGAGACCTCCTGGTTCCACATAATATCAAATGGTGAAAGATCTTCCAGAGATCTCCATCTCAGTGCTAAAACCCAGTTCCTCTCAACAAATAGCAAGCTACAGTGCTGGACACCCTTTGCCAAACAACTAGCAAGACAGGAACACAACCCGACCCATTAGCAGAGAGGCTGTCTAAAACCATAATAAGGTAACAGACAACCCAAAACACACTACCAGATATGGTCCTGCCCACCAAAAACACAAGATCCAGCCTTATTCACCAGAACACAGGCACCAGTCCCCTCCATCAGGAAGCCTACACAACCCACTGAACCAACCTTAGCCACTGGAGGCAGACACAAAAAAAACGAGAACTACGAACCTGCAGCCTGAGAAAGGAGACACTAAACACAGTAAGCTAAGCAAAATGAGAAGACAGAGAAACACACAGCAGATGAAGGAGCAAGGTAAAAACCCAGCAGACCAAACAAATGAAGAGGAAATAGGCAGTCTACCTGAAAAAGAATTCAGAGTAATGATAGTAAAGATGATCCCAAATCTTGGAAATAGAATGGACAAACAACAAGAAACATTTAACAAGGACCTAGAAGAACTAAAGAGCAAACAAACAAAGATGAACAACACAATAAATGAAATTAAGAATTCTCCAGAAGGTATCAATAGCAGAATAACTGAGGAAGAAGAAGGGATAAGTGACCTGGAAGATAAAATAGTGGAAATAACTACTGCAGAGCAGAATAAAGAAAAAAGAATGAAAAGAATTGAGGACCATCGCAGAGACCTCTGGGAGAACATTAAATGCACCAACATTCGAATTATACGGGCCCCAGAAGAAGAGGAGAAAAAGAAAGGGACTGAGAAAATATTTGAAGAGATTATAGTTCAAAACTTCACCAGTATGGGAAGGAAAGAGTCAATCAAGTTCAGGAAGCGTAAAGAGTCCCATACAGGATAAATCCAAGGAAAAACACGCCAAGACACATATTAATCAGACTACCAAATATTAAATACAAAGAAAAAATATTAAAAGCATGAAGGGAAAAGCAACAAATAACATACAAAGGAATCACCATATGGTTAAGAGCTGATCTCTCAGCAGAAGCTCTGCAAGCCAGAAGGGAGTGGCAGGACTACAACCAAGATTACTCTACCCGGCAAGGATCCCATTCAGATTCAACGGAGAAATTCAAACCTTTACAGACAAGCAAAAGGTAAGAGACTTCAGCACCACCAAACTAGCTTTACAACAAATGCTAAAGGAACTTCTTTAGGCAGGAAACACAAGACAAGGAAAAGACTTACAATAACAAACCCCAAACAATTAATAAAATGGTAATAGGAGCATACATATCGATAACTACCTTAAATGTAAATGGATTAAATGCTCCAACCAAAACACATAGACTGGCTGAAACGATACAAAAAAACCCTGTATATATGCTGTCTACAAGAGACCCATAGCAGACCGAGGGACACATAGAGACTGAAAGTGAGGGGATGGAAAAAGATATTCCATGCAAATAGAAAACAAAATAAAGCTGGCATAGCAATTCTCATATCAGACAAAATAGACTTTAAAATAAAGACTATTATAAGAGACAAAGAAGGACTCTACATAATGATCACAGGATCAATCCAAGAAGAAGATATAACAATTGTAAATATTTATGCACCCAATATAGGAGAACCTCAATACATAAGGCAAATATTAACAGCCATAAAAGGGGAAATCGACAGTAACACAATCATAGTAGGGGATTTAGCACCCCACTTTCACCAATGGACAGATCATCCAAAATGAAAATAAATAAGGAAACACAAGCTTTAAATGATACATTAAACAAGATGGACTTAATTGATATTTATAGGACATTCCACCCCAAAACCACAGAACACACTTTCTTATCAAGTGCTAAAGGAACATTCTCCAGGATAGATCATACCTTGAGTCACAAATCAACTCTTGGTAAATTTAAGAAAATTGAAATCGTATCAAGAATCTTGTCCAATCACAACGTTATGAGACTATATATAAATTATAGGAAAAAATCTGTAAAAAAATACAAACACGTGGAAGCTAAACAATACACTACTTAATAACCAAGAGATCACTGAAGAAATCAAAGAGGAAATCAAAAAATACCTGGAAAGAAATGACAATGAAAACATGACGACCCAAAACCTATGGGATGCAGCAAAAGCAGTTCTAAGAGGGAAGTATATAGCAATACAAACCTACCTCAAGAAACAAGAAACACCTCAAATAAACAACCTAATTTTACACCTAAAGCAATTAGAGAAGGTAGCACAAAAACAAAAACAAACAAACAAAAAAAAAACGAAGTCAGCAGATGAAAGAAATCATAAAGATCAGATCAGAAATAAATGGAAAGGAAGTGAAGGAAAGAAGAGCAAAGATCAATAAAACTAAAAGCTGGTTCTTTGAGAAGATAAACAAAACTGGTAAACCATTAGCCAGAATCATCAAGAAAAAAAGGGAGAAGGCTCAAATCAATAGAATTAGAAATGAAAAAGGAAAAGTAACAACTGACACTGCAGAAATGCAAATGATCATGAGAGATTACTGCAAGCAACTATATGCCAATAATGGACAACTTGGAAGAAATGGACAAATTCTTAGAAAAGCACAACCTTCCAAGACTGAACCAGGAAGAAATAGAAAATATAAACAGACCAATCACAAGCACTGAAATTGAGACTGTGATTAAAAATCTTCCACCAAACAAAGGCCTAGGACCAGATGGCCTCACAGGCATATTCTATCAAACATTTAGGGAAGAGCTAACACTTATTCTTCTCAAACTCTTCCAAATTATACCAGAGGGAGGAACACTCCCAAACTCATTCTATTAGACCACCAACTCCCTGATACCAAAACCAGACAAAGATGTCTCAAAGAAAGAAAACGACAGACCAATATCACTGATGAACATAGATGCAAAACTCCTCAACAAAATACTAGCGACCAGAATCCAGCAGCACATTAAAAGGATCATACGCCATGATCAAGTGTGATTAATCCCAGGGATGCAAGGATTCCTCAATACACACAAATCAATGTGATACACCATATTAACAAACTGAAGGATAAAAAACATATGATCATCTCAATAGATGCAGAAAAAGCTTTCGATGAAATTCAACACCGATTTATGATAAAAACCCTCCAGAAAGTAGGCATAGAGGGAACTTTCCTCAACATAATACAGGCCATATATGACAAACCCACAGCCAACATCATTCTCAGTGGTGAAAAAATTAAGCATTTCCACCAAGATCTGGAACAAGACAAGGTTGCCCACTCTCATCACTATTATTCAACATAGTTTTGGAACTTTTAGCCTCTCAATCAGAGAAGAAAAATGAATAAAAGGAATTCAAATCGGAAAAGAAAAAGTAAAGCTGTCACTGTTTGCAGATGACATGATACTGCACATAGAGAATCCTAAAGACTCTACCAGAAAATCACTAGATTTAACCAATGAATTTGGTAAAGTAGCAAGATGATACAAAATTAATGCTCAGAAATCTCTTACATTCCTATA
Organism: Balaenoptera musculus; assembly: GCF_009873245.2. Lineage (NCBI taxonomy): Eukaryota > Metazoa > Chordata > Mammalia > Artiodactyla > Balaenopteridae > Balaenoptera > Balaenoptera musculus. Next base: position 22,873,093 of record NC_045803.1, on the reverse strand, counting down.
CACTTATGATAAAAAATCTGAAAGAGAAATTAAGGAAACACTCCCATTTACCATTGCAACAAAAATAACAAAATGCCTAGAAATAAACCTACCCAAGGAGACAAAAGACCTGTATGCAGAAAACTATAAGACACTAATGAAAGAAATTAAAGGTGATACAGACAGATTGAGAGATATATCAGGTTCTTGGATTGGAAGAATCCACATTGTGAAAATGACTCTACTACCCAAAGCAATCTACAGATTCAATGCAATCCCTATCAAACTACCAATGACATTTTTCACAGAACTAGAACAAAAAATTTCACAATTTGTATGGAAACACAAAAGACCCTGAATAGACAAAGCAATCTTGAGAAAGAAAAACGGAGCTGCAGGAATCAGGCTCCCTGACTTCAGACTATACTACAAGTCTACAGTAATCAGGACAGTATGGTACGGGCACAAAAAAGGAAATATAGATCAATGGAACAGGATAGAAAGCCCAGAGATAAACCCACACAAATATGGTCACCTTATCTTTGATAAAAGAGGCAAGAATATACAATGGAGAAAAGACAGGCTCTTCAATAAGTGGTGCTGGGAAAACTGGACAGCTACAAGTAAAAGAATGAAATTAGAACACTCCCTAACACCATACACAAAAATAAACTCAAAATGGATTAAAGACCTAAAAGTAAGGCCAGACAGTATAAAACTCTTAAGGAAAACATAGGCAGAACACACTATGACATAAATCACAGCAAGTTCCTTTTTGACCCACTTCCTAGAGAAATAGAAATTAAAACAAAAATAAACAAGTGGGACCTAATGAAACTTAAAAGCTTTTGCACAGCAAAGGAAACCATAAACAAGATGAAAAGACAACCCTCAGTATGGGAGAAAATATTTGCAAATGAAGCCAACTGACAAAGGATTAATATCCAAAATTTACAAGCAGCTCATGCAGCTCAATATCAAAAAAAACAAACAACCCAATCCAAAAATGAGCAGAAGACCTAAATAGACATTTCTCCAGAGAAGATATGCAGATTGTCAAGAAGCACATGCAAGGATACTCAACATCACTAACCATTAGAGAAAGGCAAATCAAAACTCCAATGAGGTATCATCTCACACCAGTCAGAATGGCCATGATCAAAAAATCTACAAACAATAATAGCTGGAGAGGGTGTGGAGAAAAGGGAACCCTCTTGCACTGTTGGTGGGAATGTAAATTGATACAGCCACTATGGAGAACAGTATGGAGGTTCTTTAAAAAACTAAAAATAGAACTACCGTATGACCCAGCAATCCCACTACTGGGCATATACCCTGAGAAAACCATAATTCAAAAAGAGCCATGTACCACAATATTCATTGCAGCACTATTTACAATATCCAGGACATGGAAGCAACCTAAGTGTCCACCAACAGATGAATGTATAAAGAAGATGTGGCACATATATACAATGGAATATTACTCAGCATAAAAAGAAACGAAATTGAGTTATTTGTAATGAGGTGGATGGACCTAGAGTCTGTCATACAGAGTGAAGTAACTCAGAAAGAGAAAAATACATATGCTAACATATATATATGGAATCTTAAAAAAAAATGTTTCTGAAGAACCTAGGGCTCGGACAGTAATGCAGACATAGACAATGCACTTGAGGACACAGGGAGGGGGAAGGGTAAGCTGGGATGAAGTGAAAGAGTCGCATGGCCATATATACACTACCAAATGTAAAATAGATAGCTAGTGGGAAGCAGCGGCATAGCACAGGGAGATCAGCTCGGTGCTTTGTGACCACCTAGAGGGATGGGATAGGGAGGGTGGGAGGGAGATGCAAGAGGGAGGAGATATGGGGATATATGTATATGTATAGCTGATTCACTTTGTTATTAAGCAGAAACTAACACACCATTGTAAAGCAATTATACTCCAATAAAGATGTTAAAAAAAACTGTATAAGGCAGCCATAAAATAAAAATAAAAACAGGATGGTATTGGCATTAAAACAGATACATGGATCAATGGAACAAATTAGAGAACAAGAAACAAACCTACACTTACATGGTCAATTAATCTACAACAGAGGAAGCAAGCATATACAATGGGCAAAAGACAGTCTCTTCAATAAATGGTGCTGGGAAAACTAGACAACTACATGCAACAGAATGAACCTTCACCACTTTATTATACCATATTAAAAATAAACGCAAAATGGATTAAAGGCTTTAGTTTAAAACTTGAAACCATAAAACTGCTAGAAGAAGACATAGGCAGTATACCCTTGGACATCAATTTTAACAATATTTTTTTTGAATCTGTCCTCAGGCAAGGGAAACAAAAGCAAAACTAAACAAATGGGAGTATATCAAATGGAAAGCTTTTTCACAGTGAGGAAATCATCAAGAAAATGAAAAGGCAACTACTAGATGAGAGAAGTTACTTTCAAATCTGATAAGGGATTGATATCCAAAATACATAAAGAACTCATATAACTCAATATTTATAAAGCCAATTAAGAAATGGGCAGAGGACCTAAATAGACGTTTTTCCAAAGAAGATATACAGATGGACAACAGGCACATGAAAGGTGCTCAACATCACTTAATCATCAGGGAAATTCAAATTCAAATCACAATGAGATATCACATCATACCTGTCAGCATGACTATTATCAAAAAGGCAAGAGATAACAACTGTTGATGAGAATGGAGAGAAAAGGAAACCCTTGTGCACTGTTGGTGGGAATGTAAATTGGTGCAGCCACTGTGGAAAATATAGAGGTTCCTCAAGAAATTAAAAATAGAATTACAATATGCTCCAGCAATTCCACTTCTGGGTATTTATACAAAGGGAATAAAAACACTAATTCAAAAAGATATACGTGCCCCTATGTTCATAGTTTCATTATTTATAGTAACCAAGATATGAAAGAAATCTATGTGTCCATCAATAGTGAATGGCTAAAACAATATCTATAATGGAATATTACTCAGCCATCAAAAAGAATGAAATCTTGTCATTTGTGACAACATGGATGGATCTTAGAAGATATTATGCTAAATGAAATGTCAGACAGAGATAGACAAATATTGTATGATTTCACTTATATGTAGAATCTAAAAAACAAAGCAAATGAACAAACATTACAAAAGAGAAGAGACTCCTAGATATAGAAAGCAAACTAGTGGTTGCCAGAGGGGAAGGGGATGGGGGATTGGGAAAATAGGTGAAGAGGATTAAAAAGTACAAACTTCTATTTATAAAATCAATAAGTCACAGGGATGTAATGTACAGCATAGGTAATGTAGTTAATAGTATTTTTAATAACTTTGTATGGTGATAGATGGTAACTAGACTTATTGTGGTGATCATTTCTTAATGTTTAAAAATATGAAATCACTATGTTGTACATCTGAAACTAATATAATATTGTATGTCAATTATAATTAATTTAAAAAATAGTCTTACTGGCAAACTGAAAATATAGCCTACTTAGCCCACTCCTCAGGTCTCAGAGCATTGGCTTGTCACTGAAATGTGAATGTCAACTGTCAGAAGTTAAAGGCCAGTGAGGAGCAATTTGAATGTTTCTGTAAATCCCATGTCAGCTCATAATATTGTGATTAATTTTGATTTGCATTTATTTAATGATTGATCATGTTGATGCTCTATTATATATTCACTGAACATTGGTAAATTTTTTCAGCATTACAAGTTTTTTTCCCTTTATAATTTAGTACTTTTATATCATTTAATTAAAAAATTTAAATTGTTAATCTATGGTTGAAAAAAACTTCAAATAGTAAAAATTTCTAATATAGAGTGAAAAATAAAGACTTTATCCCTGTTCTGTACTCCAGTTCTCCAATTTTCCCTCTCTACTGATAACCATTGTTACCTACTCTTTTGTCTACAATGTTTTGATATATTAGGGCCCAAATTATTCCTCTCTTCTTTTTTATCTAACTTTGTGGAGATAGGTGCCAGAAATTCTCAATAAATCTGACTGAGAAAAAATGGCCCTTGTTGCTTTGGCCATAGCTGGGAAGTTTGAAATACTGGCATCTTAGAACAATATGAATTTGAGCCTCATATCCTTTCTTTGTGGTTCCTCAGTTTCTGCTCTCAGGGCTTGCTAACTTGACCTTGACAGCTGAGTAAAGATACTGAAGATCTCAGCCTTGCTTGAATCTGCCCCAAAGATCTTATGTCCCTCTTGGTCCTTTTTCCATGGCCTGCTCTCTTGTGTTATAGTGGTCTCCTTGCAAAAATCTCCTATATGGGCCCACATTCCCAGACTCCACATAAGGATTTTTTTCCTCATAGGAAGTAGATGGGGTTAACTGATTGTGAATGTCATACATATTTCTTAAATCAGTCACTATAAGGTCTATCCACTTCTTCCTGAAAGATGGGCTGCACATCTTCACTGAGGATAGAGGACTGGAAACTCCCACACATGCACAGTCTGAAGCTTCTTAGTTTAGAAGCCCTGCTGGCTTGTTTTCATTAAAATTAATTAATAAGACATGCTGAACAGGTGATCTATGAACATACTACAAAATTCAACATACTCTTTCAACATATATGCTCTAAAAGTAAATTAGGAGGTGATTTAACTATTTATGCCCCAAAATGGATAAAATTTATGATTGTGGATTTCATGTTGTACCAAAATTTTTGGCCCTGGAAAAGTAATAAAAAGGGTCAGAACACTTTGATACCTGCTATGATCCCTGCTTTGCTGGAAGAGCTGTCCAGTAACCATGCAGGAGTTTGGCTGTGGGCTACGTGAAAGTCCCCTCTAGATCCATCCTCAGTGCCAAGAGAACTGTGGACACTCTGGGATCCAGTGTTGGTCCCAGAGAGAATATACAATCCCATATTTGTCACAGGGATAAAAATAATGTAAATAGTGGTTATGCAGGTAAGGAGATTAGCAAGCACCACTCCAAGGTAACACGAGGATGATGTCAAAAAGCTGAACAGACTGAAAAATCAACCACTCTTCTAGGCTCTCTAAGAGAGGAGGGAACACAGGGTAAACTGCTGCCTCCAGTATTGGAGAGGCAAATACAGGGAAAAACTTACTGGAGCATAGTCATAGGCTCATGACTCATGAGTGGAAACCAGTGCAGGAAACAGTGCTGGGGAGAAAACCAGAACTGCAATTGAAGAATTGCTAGAGGCTCAGCATGGACAATTCTGAGAGTTAAAAACTCCAGGGGAACCTAGTCATAGGGAGCCCCTCCCCCCATCTTGTGAGCTTTTCCTCCAGTAGCTTTTGAGCAGGTTCCCACAGAGAAAAAAAATCTCATGATTCTGGCAGGGTGAGGAGAAAAAGGAACCATTTTGAACTATGCCAGAGTACTCTGTTCTTAACAAGGCCTACCCTCATGGGAAACTAGTTAAGAAGAGCTAACCTGCTGGGGATTAGCAGAGCCTAACTGACCTGGGGGAAAGGAAATATCCAACTCCAGCTCACTCTAGCCATCCTTTCCCAACCAATGGGGGAGAAAAATTTAAAACACTTGTGAAGTTCACAGTCCAAAGGCATAGGCTCACTAAAAGATTGATACCTAATCACAGGACTATAGAATGCTTCCTCCCATCCCCACCTCACCAACATCTTACTAAAGACCTATTTACAGTAGTTCCTTTTACCCGGTATGTAATGTCTGGATATCAAGAAAAAAATTACAAGTCAATGTAATGGCCAAAGTCATTACATTGGTTTTGATGACCAAAAGTCATCAAAAAAAATTTGAAGATACAGAGCAAGCATCAGACACAGACATGGAAGAAATGCTGGAATAATTTGAATGAGAATTTAAACAACTATGATTAATATGCTCAGAACTCTAATTGATATAGTAGATAGCATGCAAGAACAGATGAGGAGTGTAAGCAGAAAATGGAAATCCTAAGAAAGAACCACAAAGAAATGCTAGAGATAAAAAACACTGTAACAAAAATTTTAAATGACTTTGATGGACTTAATAGTAGAATTCACATAGCTGAGGAAAGAATCTCTGAGCTTGAGGATATCTCAATAAAAACTTCCAAAATTGAAAAGCAAAGAGAAAGACTGGGGAAAAAAAACCAGAATAGACTGTCGAAGGACTGTGAGGAAACTAGAAAGCTATAACATAAAATAATGACAGTATTAGAAGGAAAAAAAGAGAAAGGAACAGAAGAAATATTCGTAGTAATAATGATAGAGATTTTCATAAATAAATGTCAGATACCAAGCCACAGATTCAGGAAGCTTAGAGAACAGCATATAGGATAAACACCAAAATCCAAAACCAAAACACCCAAAACAACAAAAACAACACCTAAGCATAACATTTCCAAGTCCAGAAAATCAAAAGATGAAGAAAAAAATACTGAGAGAAGCCAGAGAGGGAAAACAGCCTTTGTCTATAGAGGAACAATGATAAAGATTATATTATACATTTGATTACCTCTCAGAAATTATGCAAGCTAGAAGAGAGTGGAGTGAAATATTTAAAGTGCTGAGGGTAAAAACCCCCACCAATTTAGAATTCTATACCTTGTGAAATCATCCTTAAAAGACGAAGGAGAAGAATTAAATAAATGGAGAGATATTCCATATCCATGGATAGATAGGAAGACTCAATATTGTTAAGATGTCAGTTCTTACTAACTTGATCTATAAATTCAAAGCAATCCCAATTAAAATCCCAGCAAGTTATATTGTGGATGTCAACAAACAGGTTCTGAAGTTTCTGTGGAGAGACAAAAGACCCAGAATAGCTAATACTATACTGAAGGAAAAGAACACTAGGATTGACACTACTAGACTTCAAGACTTACTACAAAGCTACAGCAATCAAGACAGTGTGATGTTGGTGAAAGAACAGACAAATAGATCAGTTGAACAGAATAAGGAGTCCAGAAGTAGACCCATATAAATATAGTCAACTAATCTTCCAAAAAGAAGCAAAGGCAACACATTGAAGCAAAATAGTCTCTTCAATAAATGATGCCAGAACAACTGGACATCCACATGCAAAAAAAATGAATCTAGACAGAGACCTTTCACCCTTCAGAAAAATTAACCTAAAATGGATCATAGACCTAAATGTAAAATGTAAAATTATAAAAAGTTTTAAAAGAAAACATAGGAGAAAACCTAGATGACCTTGGGTATGTGATGACTTTTTGGATACAACACCAAAGGCAAGATCCATGAAAGAAATCATTGATAAGCTGGACTTCATTAAAATTAAAAACTTCTGCTCTGTAAAAGACAATGGGAAGAGAATGAGAAGACAAGCCACAGACTGGGAGAAAATCTTTGCAGAAGATATGTCTGATAAAAGATTAGAATCTGGGCTTCCCTGGTGGCGCAGTTGTTGAGAATCTGCCTGCCAATGCAGGGGACACAGGTTCGAGCCCTGGTCTGGGAAGATCCCACATGCCACGGAGCAACTAGGCCCGTGAGCCACAACTACTGAGCCTGCGTGTCTGGAGCCTGTGCTCCACAACAAGAGAGGCCACGATAGTGAGAAGCCCGCGCACCATGATGAAGAGTGGCCCCCACTTGCTGCAACTGGAGAAAGCCCTCGCACAGAAACAAAGACCCAACACAGCCAAAAATAAATTAATTAATTAATTAAATTAAAAAAAAAAAGATTAGAATCCAAAATATACAAAGAAACCTTAAAAGTCAACAAATAGAAACAAACCACCTGATTTTAAAATGGGCCAAAGATCTTAACAGACCCCTCACTAAAGAAGATATACAGGGACTACCCTGGTGGTCCTGTGGTTAAAACTTTGCCTTCCAATGCAGGGGTTGTGGGTTCGATCCCTAGTCGGAGAGCTAACATCCCACATGCCTCGCTGCCAAAAAACCAAAACATAAAATGGAAGCAATAATTGTAACAAATTCAATAAAGACTTTTAAAATAAATCATCCACATCAAAAAAATCTTTTAAAAAAAGATATCCAGATGGCAAGCATATGAAAAGATGCTCAACATTACACCTCATTAGCAAATTGCAAATTAAAACAGCAATGAAATACCACTACACACCTATTCTAAATGGCCAAAATTTGGAACACTGACAACACTAAACGCTGGTGAGGATGTGGGGCAGCAGGAACTCTCACGCATTGCTGGTGGGAAAGCAAAATGGTACAGCCACTTTGTTATACAGTTTGGCAGTTTCTTACAAAACTAAATATAGTCTTACCATATGATCCAGCAGTTATACTCCTTGGTTATTTCCCAAAGGAGTTGAAAACTTTGTCCACACAAAAAACCTGCACAGGAATGTTTATAGCAGCTTTATTCATTTAATTGCCCACACATAGAAACAATCAAGATATCTTTCAGTAGGTGATTGGATAAATAAACTGTGGTACATCCAGGCACAGAAAATTATTCAGCACTAAAAAGAAACGAGCTATCAAATCATGAAAAGACATGGAGGAACATCAAATGCACATTGTGTGAAAGAAGCCAATCTGAAAAGGCTACATAAAATATGATTCCAACTATATGACATTCTGGAAAAGGCAAAACTATGGAGACAGTAAAAAATCAATGGTTGATAGCGGTGGAAGGGTGGAATAAATAGGCATAGAAAAGAGGATTTTTAGGGTATTAAAAATACTCTATATGATATTATAATGATGGATACATGTCAATATATTTTTGCCCATATCCATAGAATATACAACACCAAGAGTGAATCCTACTGTCAATTATGGAGTTTTGGTGATTATGATTTGTCAATGCAGGTCCATCAATTATAACAAATGTACCACTCTGGTGAGTGATGTTAATGGGGGAGGCTATGCATGGGTAGGGGGAAGAGGTACATGGACAGTCTCTGTACCTTTTTCTCAAGTTTTCTGTGAATGTAAAACTGCTCAAAAAAATTAAATCCTTTTAAAAAATAAGGTTGATATTGTTTGCACATTGTTCTTAAGCTTTTAAAATAGGAAACAAGGAGAGAATAAAACCTTTAACTTGGTTTCCTTCACTTTGTATTTTGCAATTTTCATCTCACTGTGATACAAAGAATCAAAGAACAGACTAAAAAAGGGAAGCATTTTTCAGTTTTGTAGGCTCTAAATGGTTCTAATTTTGGACCTTCCCTCAGACTCCAATATTCAAGACTTCCAGCTTCTCTGGACACTAATGACATAGGAGAAGTTTACATCTGCTATTTCTGACCTTGGCCTGCTCTTTACTGCTTGAGCCATGAGTCTGTTTACTGAATGCCTCTCATGTTCCACTTCAAACCACCTTGGCCCTACCTCTTACTTTAGCCATCTTTATGGCAACCAGTAAGGCCTTTGACCACCTTCTTGCAGGTTGAACTTGAGAATCCCCACCTAGTCTTGTGGCCATAATAAATTGATTATTGCTCCAGGAGCTTTTCTGATGTTACCATGTGGAATGCCCACAGGAACATACTCAGTACTCAGTAATATACAATCTGAGGCCACCCTTTACCAAAGGCTGACAGAAGCCAGTGGAAGAATGGTTCCCTCTTTCATCTCCCTGATAAAAGTTCTAAGATGCATAAGACTCCTCATGGGTCCTGTGGGATCAAGTGCACGAATTGCCCATAGCAGTGGTCAAGTCAATAACAGACCTTTCAAAAAAGTTTTTCCAGGGCTTCCCTGGTGGCACAGTGGTTAAGAATCTGCCAGCCAGTGCAGGGGACACGAGTTCGATCCCTGGTCTGGGAAGATCCCACAAGCCACGGAGCAACTAAGCCCGTGCGCCACAACTACTGAAACCTGTGTGCCTAGAGCCTGTGCTCCGCAACAAGAGAAGCCACTGCAATGAGAAACCTGCACACCGCTATGGAGTAGCCCCTGCTCGCCGCAGCTAGAGAAAGCCCGTGCGCAGAAATGAAGACCCAACGAAGCCAAAACTAAACAAATAAATAAATAAATTTATTTTTAAAAATAATAAAATTAAATTTAAAAAAAAAGAAAAAGTTATTCCTTTTCCTTTTCACTCTTCCTGTCCTATAGCCCTGTTGGCTAGGATGACTTTCCAAATATACTACCTGCACATAAATCTTTGTCTCTCACTATTCTTTGGGAGAAGAGTGAAGATCTTTAAGATAGGCTTTTGAAGATGACTGAAAAGAATCCAATGCTGATATTATTGGAGTTGCGATAACCCCTGATATTTTGGGATAATCATTGATATTTTGTAGTATCACAATTACTAAGACTCACTTGCAGGTGAATTAGGGTGGTGAAGCAGTCAGTTGAATGATATGAGGATACTGGTAATTATAAGAATTATAGAGTTGGTTGGTTGGCTTTTAAAAACTTCAACAAATCTTTAAAAATCTTGAAAAAAGGAAATGACATCTTAGACCAGCTAATTATCAACCTGAGGCATGCTATGAAATTCGGAGGAACTGTATGGATTTATCTAAGGAGACCCTTACGGGAGATGCCCTTCTCAGTTGCAGGAAGTGCAGACTGCAGACAGCCTCCAGCTGTCAGTTCCTTTAGAGTCTTCTTGAGCTTCAAAAACCCATCTTATCCAATGTCGTGTGATTTTCCCAGGGCAGCCCATATAAGGTGACTGAGTGAGGCAGGCATCTAAAGGTCTAGGTATTTCAGCCTGCTGAGTATAATGTTGATGGGTAATAAGTGCTCCAGAGTTTCTTTCCATATTGGCTGAGCGTATGTGAGGCCTGTATGTTTCTCTGCCCAATCATGCTGCCTTCCCATTCCCTTCAGAGGTGTTGATCCGAAATAAATATTTTGTACCTCACACTCCAGTTCTGTGTCTGCTTCTGTAAAACCTAACCAATGACAACTTTCATCTTCTGGAGCTGCAGGAGTAAACTGTGCTGAAACTCAGGCCCAGGTTCTAATTGTAATGATGGCAGAACTGCAAAGGAGTTTAAATATCCATCTCTGACAGCTCTTGTATGCCAAAATATGGGCCCTAAAAGGGAAAGAGTTGAAGCCTGAAACCAACGATAGAGATATTTATATGGACTAGCCTGAGAATATTAAACTGTCAGATTTCTGAGAACATACGGAGCAGTATAACTGTCTCCTCCTCCACTGAGGAACAGGCTCCCCAAGCCTGGGCGTCCTGCAAAGATATAACCTGTGGAAGTATCTTACCATGAGATGCTTATTGGTGATCCTGTCACCCCATTCCCATTACCTCCAAATGATAACCAGGCTCATAACATAACTCAAATGAGTAAATAGAGACCCTGCTCCAGAAAGAAAGAATTACATACCAAAGGAGTTGCAGGCCCTGGATAATATATACTGGCAAAAATAGGGAACATCTGTGGGGGTGGATCGTGAGTGTGAAAGAACAGGTGTGGGATGGAAATTAAGGCTAGAAAGAGGAGAGCTTACTAACATGAAGTGCTCTTCCACGACTCAGGGTTCAACATCCTGGCAAGGGTCACCTGGAGACAGTCCTCTTACACTGCTAGGAACATGGGGATGACCTACAGTAAATGAGGTGAAAATGCTGGAACTGCCACGGGAAAGATTTGAGGAAGAGTTCAGAAGGCACAGGGAATTGAGTGGGCTACAACTGATTAATTATGTGAGAATGGAGAACACCTCACTTAGGACATCACTGAGGATATGCCCTTCCATAAAACAATGAGACACACAGTGGAGGAAGATGTTGTCATCTCTGAGAAGTTTGGTAGTGGCTATCTTTCATCTGACGGGATTGATAGTAGAAGATGTTGACATAGAACTGAGCTCCCTAGAATTAGTGTGGATGATTGAATTCTAGAATAATAGAGACCAGATGTCAGCAGTTAACTATCAGCTTCAACTTGGTTGTAATTACCCTAATGAACAGCAAACCAATATAGCAATTATGGTGCCTTTATCTGCAGGAATCTATGTTGATGGATCAATGTGTTCTGAGGGATGAAATATTTTACAGCCAACTAGGGTATTTACTTGATTTGTATAACTAGAAAAAAAAATTGAGCAGCCAAGTAGAAGGATTATGTATTAGTTTACCAGGGCTGCCATAACAAAGTAGCACTGACTGGATGTCTTAAACAATAGAAATTTATTTCCTCACAGTGCTGGAAGCCAGAAGTCCAAGATCAAGGTGTTGGCAAGGTGAATTTCTTCTGAGGCTTCTCTTCTTGGCTTGTAGATGGCCACCTTCTCCCTCAGTCTTCTCCTCTGTCCTTCCTCCATAGGTGCACATGTCTATGTTCTAATCTCCTCTTCTTATAAGGATATCTATTTGATATTGTTTAACATTGGATTAGGGCCCACCCTATGACCTTATTTTACCTTAGTTATTTCTTTAAAGGCCCTATCTCTAATAGCAATCTCATTCTGAAGTCCTGGGGTTTGGAACTTCATCATTTGAATTTGGGTGGACACAATTCATCACATATAGCAAATTTCAACTGCCTAAATGGAAAACTGTGGTCCTTCAAGTAGCTTCCAGATATGTTAGTTCACAGACCCAGAATCCACTGATTAAAGAAGAAGCTGGGTACCTCTGAACAAGAAAACTATAAAGCACTACACATATATTAGCAATAAAGATTTCCTAATTCTACCCAAAACCTTATAACTGGGGAAAGAGGAAAAACCAGAAATTTTGAGAGTCTGAGTAACACGGAAACCAGGGATCCCAAAACACTATCATGGTTCTTCAGGTAGAGTGGGGCTTAATGAAGACCAGATGATATTAATATATTATACTCAGGAAAAAGACAACAAGTCTATGGACCAACTCTACAATTACTTCCACAGATCCCCCCAAATCATAATTCGGGTAGTTAGTTGCTGACAGAATTCTGTCATTGGTTCCCAGGACCATAGATTAAGAATCATTATGGTAGGGAGGGTCAAGGAAAATTCCCTGAAATATACCTCCCCATCTCCATCACCAAGACAGTAAAGCAAAAGTAGTATTTCAACTGAGAGAAATTTTAGAAGTTGGTACCACCTTAAAGGATGCAGGGGTAATAATCCTCCTTATATCCTCATTCACCTCTACAAGCAGCTGGCACGTGACAGTAGACAACCACAAAATATAATGAAGCAGTGGTCCTGATTACAGCTGCTGTGTCAGATGAAATACCTTTACTAGAATAAATCATCACAGTCTCTGGTACTTGTTATGGTTATTGATCTGTTGAATGCATTCTTAATAGCTATCAGTAAGCAGAATATATGTAGTTCATTTTTACATGAGAGTCACAGCAGTATACTTTCACAATTTGTCCCAGGGCACTCTATCACAACATGGTCTGCAGACACCTCGATTTTTTGGCAATCTGCAGAACATTATGCTGCTTTACTCTAGTAAAAATATCCTGCTAATTGTGTCTATTGAGCTGGAAGTGTCAAACACTATAGATGCCCTCATAAAAATTATGCATGCCAGACAGTAGGAAATAAAGCCAACAAAGATCAGGGGCATGACAGGGTGGTTTTTTGTTGTTTTTTTTAGGGAGACATGTCTTATTATCCTTTCTTTCTTTCTTTCTTTCTTTCTTTCTTTCTTGCTTGCTTGCTTGCTTGCTTGCTTGCTTGCTTTCTTAATATCTTTACTGGAGTATAATTGCTTTACAATGATGTGTTAGTTTCTGCTTCCTAACAAAGTGAATCAGCTATACATATACATATATGCCCATATCTCCTCCCTCTTGCATCTCCCTCCCACCCTCCCTGTCTAGGTGGTCACAAAGCACCGAGCTGGTCTCCCTGTGCTATGTGGTTGCTTCCCACTAGCTATGTATTTTACATTTGGTAGTGTATATAAGTCCATGACACTCTCTCACTTCATCTTAACTTACGCTTCACCCTCCCTGTGTCCTCAAGCCCATTCTCTAACCCTGCGTCTTTATTCCTGTCCTGCTTCTAGGTTTTTCATAACATTTTTTTTTTTTAGATTCCATATACATATGTTAGCATATGGTATTTGTTTTTCTCTTTCTGACTTAGTTCACCCTGTATGCAAGATTCTAGGTCCATCTACCTCACTACAAATAACTCAATTTCATTTCTTTTTATGGCTGAGTAATATTCCTAAGATTTTTGCATCTAGATTCATCAGTGATATTGGCCTGTAGTTTTCTTTATTTGTGACATCTTTGTCTGGTTTTGGTATCAGGGTGATGGTGGCCTCGTAGAATGAGTTTGGGAGTGTTCTTCCCTCTGCTATATTTTGGAAGAGTTTGAGAGGATGATGTTAGCTCTTCTCTAAATGATTGATAGAATTCACCTGTGAAGCCCTCTTGTTCTGGGCTTTTGTTTTTGGAAGATTTTTAATCACAGTCTCAATTTCAGTGCTTTTGATTGGTTTGTTTATATTTTCTATGTTTTCCTGGTTCAGTCTCAGAAGGTTGTGATTTTCTAAGAATTTGTCCATTTCTCCCAGGTTTTCCATGTTATTGGCATATAGTTGCTTGTAGTAATCTCTCATGATCCTTTGTATTTCTGCAGTGTCAGTTGTTACTTCTCCTTTTTCATTTCTAATTCTATTGATTTGAGTCTTCTCCCTTTTTTTCTTCATGAGTCTGGCTAATGGTGTATCAATTTCGTTTATCTTCTCAAAGAACGAGCTTTCAGTTTTATTGATCTTTGCTCGTGTTTCCTTCATTACTTTTTCATTTATTTCTGATCTGATGTTTATGATTTCTTTCCTTCTGCTAACTTTGGGCGTTTTTTTTGTTCTTCTTTCTCTAATTGCTTTAGGTGTAAGGTTAGGTTGTTTATTTGAGATGTTTCTTGTTTGTAGAGGTAGGATTGTATAACTATAAACTTCCCTCTTAGAACTGCTTTTGCTGCATCCCATAGGTTTTGGGTCGTCGTGTTTTCATTGTCATTTTTTCTAGGTATTTTTGATTTCCTCTTTGATTTTATCAGTGATCTCTTGGTTATTTTGTAACGTATTGCTTAGCCTCTCTGTGTTTGTATTTTTTACAGATTCTTTCCTGTAATTGATATCTAGTCTCATAGCTTTGTGGTCTGAAAGGATACTTGATAGGATTTCAGTTTTCTTAAATTTTCCAAGGCTTGATTTGTGACTCAAGATGTGATCTATCCTAGAAAATGTTCCATGAGCTCTTGAGAAGAAAGTGTATTCTGTTGTTTTTGGATGGCATGTCCTGTAAATATCAATTAAGTCCATCCTGTTTAATGTATCATTGAAAGCTTGTGTTTCCTTATTTATTTTCATTTTAGATGATCTGTTCATTGGTGAAAGTGGGGTGTTAAAGTCACCTAGTATGTTTGTGTTACTGTCGATTTCCCCTTTCATGGCTGTTAACATTTGCCTTATGTATTGAAGTGCTGGTATGTAGGGTACATAAATATTTACAATTGTTATATCTTTTTCTTGGATTGATCCCTTGATCATTATGTAGGGTCCTTTTTTGACTCTTATAATAGTCTTTGTTTTAAAGTCTATTTTGTCTGATATGAGAATTGCTACTCCAGCTTTCTTTTGATTTCCATTTGCATGGACTATCTTTTTCCATCCCCTCACTTTCAGTCTGTATGTGTCCCTAGGTCTGAAGTGGGTCTCTTGTAGACAGCATATATACGGGTCTTGTTTTTGTATCCTTTCAGCCAGTCTCTGTGTTTTGGTTGGAGCATTTAATCCATTTACATTTAAAGTTGTTATTGATATGTATGTTCCTATTACAATTTTCTTAATTGTTTTGGGATTGTTATTTTAGGTCTTTTCCTTTTCTTGTGTTTCCTGCCTAGAGAAGTTCCTGGTTTGGTGGTGCTGAATTCTCTTATCTTTTGCTTGTCTGTAAAGGTTTTAATTTCTCCGTCAAATCTGAATGACATCCTTGCTGGGTAGAATAATCTTGGTTGTAAGTTGTTCTCCTTCATCAGTTTAAATCTGTCCTGCCACTCCCTTCTGGCTTGCAGTGTTTCTGCTGAAAGATCAGCTGTTAATCTTATGGGGATTCCCTTATGTGTTATTTGTTGTTTTTCCCTTGCTGCTTTTAATATTTGTTCTCTGTATTTAATTTTTGATAGTTTGATTAACATGTGTCTTGGCATGTTTCTCCTTGGATTTATGCTCTATGGGAATCTCTGTGTTTCCTGGACTTGATTAACTATTTCCTTTCCCATATTAGGGAAGTTTTCAACTATAATCTCTTCAAATATTTTCTCAGTCCCTTTCTTTTCCTCTTCTTCTTCTGGAACCCCTATAATTCGAATGTTGGTGCGTTTAATGTTGTCCCAGAGGTCTCTGAGACTGTACTCGATTCTTTTCATTATTTTTTCTTTATTCTGCTCTGCAGTACTTATTCCCAATATTTTATCTTCCAGGTCACTTATCCATTGTTCTGCCTCAGTTATTCTGCTATTGATTCCTTCTAGAGAATGTTTAATTTCATTTATTGGGTTGTTCATCATTGTTTGTTTGCTCTTTAGTTCTTCTAGGTCCTTGTTAAACGTTTCTTGTATTTTCTCTGTTCTATTTCCAAGATTATGGATCACCTTTACTATCATTATTCTGAATTCTTTTTCAGGTAAACTGCCTATTTCCTCTTCATTTGTTAGGTTTGGTGGGTTTTTACCTTGCTCCTTCATCTGCTGTGTGTTTCTCTCTCTTCTCATTTTGCTTAACTTACTGTGTTTGTGGTCCCCTTTTTTTAGGCTGCAGGTTCGTAGTTCCCATTGTTTTTGGTGTCTGTCCCCAGTGGCTAAGGTTGGTTCAGTGGGCTGTGTAGGCTTCCTGGTGGAGGGGACTAGTACATGTGTTCTGGTGGATGAGGCTGGATCTTGTCTTTCTGGTGGGCAGGTCCACGTCTGGTGATGTGTTTTGGGGTGTCTGTGGCCTTATTATGATTTTAGGCAGCCTCCCTGATAATGGTTAGGGTTGTGTTCCTGTCTTGCTAGTTATTTGGCATAGGGTGTCCAACACTGTAGCTTGCTGGTTGCTGAGTGTATCTGGGTCCTGGCATTGAGATGGAGATCTCTGGGTGATTTTCGCCATTTGATATTATGTGGAGCTGGGAGGTCTCTTGTGGACCAGTGTCCTGAACTTGGCTCTCCCACTTCCCTGGCACAGCCCTGACACCTGGCTGGGGCACCGAGAGCCTGTCCTCCACATGGCTCAGAATAAAAGCAAGAAAAAAAAGAAAGAAGAAGATAAAATAAAATAAAGTAAAATAAAATAAAATAAAGCTATTAAAATAAAAAATGAAAGATAATTATTAAGAAAAAAAATTTTTAAGTAAAAAAAAAAAAAACAACGGACAGACGGAACCCTAGGACAAATGGTAAAAGCAAAGCTATACAGACAAAATCACACACAGAAGCAAACACATACATATTCACAAAAAGGGTAAAAGGGAAAAATACATATATATCGTTGCTCCCGAAGTCCACCTCTTCAATTTGGGCTGATTTGTTGTCTATTCAGGTATTCCACAGATGCAGGCACATCAAGTTGATTGTGGAGCTTTTTTTTTTTTTTTTAAACATCTTTATTGAAGTATAATTGCCTTACAATGGTGTGTTAACTTCTGCTTTATAACAAAGTGAATCAGTTATACACATACAATATGTTCCCATATCTCTTCCCTCTTGCATCTCCCTCCCTCCCACCCTCCCCATCCCACCCCTCTAGGTGGTCACAAAGCACCGAGCTGATCTCCCTGTGCTATGTGGCTGCTTCCCACTAGCTATCTATTTTACATTTGGTAGTGTATATATGTCCATGACACTCTCTTACCCTGTCACATCTCACCCCACCCCTTCCCCATATCCTCAAGTCCATTCTCTAGTAGGTCTGTGTCTTTATTCCCGTCTTGCCACTAGGTTCTTCATGGCTTTTTTTTTTTTTCCTTAGATTCCGTATATATGTGTTAGTATACTGTATTTGTTTTTCTCTTTCTGACTTACTTCACTCTGTATGACAGACTCTAACTCCATCCACCTCATTACAAATACCTCCATTTCATTTCTTTTTATGGCTGAGTAATATTCCATTGTATATATGTGCCACATCTTCTTTATCCATTCATCTATCGATGGACATTTAGGTTGCTTCCATGTCCTGGCTATTGTAAATAGAGCTGCAATGAACATTTTGGTACATGACTCTTTTTGAACTATGGTTTTCTCAGGGTATATGCCCAGTAGTGGGATTGCTGGGTCGTATGGTAGTTCTATTTGTAGTTTTTTAAGGAACCTCCATACTGTTCTCCATAGTGGCTGTATCAATTTACATTCCCACCAACAGTGCAAGAGTGTTCCCTTTCCTCCACACCCTCTCCAGCATTTATTGTTTCTAGATTTTTTGATGATGGCCATTCTGATCGGTGTGAGATGATATCTCATTATAGTTTTGATTTGCATTTCTCTAATGATTAATGATGTTGAGCATTCTTTCATGTGTCTGTAGGCCATCTGTATATCTTCTTTGGAGAAATGTCTATTTAGGTCTTCTGCCCATTTTTGGATTGGGTTGTTCGTTTTTTTGTTATTGAGCTGCATGATTGTGGAGCTTTAATTCGCTGCTCCTGAGGCTGCTGGGAGAGATTTCCCTTTCTCTTCTTTGTTCGCACAGCTCCCGGGGTTCAGCTTTGGATTTGGACCCGCCTCTGTATGTAGGTCACCTGAGGGCTTCTAGTCTTTGCTCAGACAGGACGGGGTTAAAGGAGCAGCCGCTTTGGGGGCTCTGGCTCCCTCAGGCCCGGGGGAGGGAGGGGTAGGGAGTGCAGGGCGAGCCTGTGGCGGCAGAGGCCAGCATGACGTTGCACCCGCCTGGGGCGTGCCATGCGTTCTCCCAGGGAAGTTGTCCCTGGATCTCGGGATCCTGGCAGTGGCAGGCTGCACAGGCTCCCGGGAGCAGAGGTGTGGATAGTGACCTGTGCCTGAACACAGGCAGCTTGGTGGCTGCAGCAGCAGCCTTAGCGTCTCATGCCCATCTCTGGGTTCTGTGCTGATAGCAGCGGCTCGTGCCTGTCTCTGGAGCTCCTTTAAGCAGTGCTCTTAATCCCCTCTCCTCGCGTACCAGGAAACAAAGAGGCAAGAAAAAGTCTCTTGTCTCCTCGGCAGCTCCAGACTTGGTCCTGGAATCCCTCCTGGCTAGCTGTGGTGCACTAGTCCCTTCAGACTATGCTCATGCAGCCAACCCCATTCCTCTCCCTGGGATCCGACCGAAGCCCAAACCTCAGCTCCCAGCTCCCACCTGTCCCAGCGGGTAAGCAGACAAGCCTCTGGGGCTGGTGAGTGCTGGTCGGCACCAATCCTCTGTGTGGGAATCTCTCTGCTTTACCCTCTGTACCCCTGTTGCTGCGTTCTCCTCCGTGGCTCCGAAGCTTCTGCCCACCACCACCCACAGTCTCTTCCCGCAAAGGGGCTTCCTAGTGTGTGGAAACCTTTCCTCTTTCACAGCTCCCTCCCACTGGTGCAGGTCCCGTCCCTATTCTTTTGTCTCTGTTTTTTTTTTTCTTTTGCCCTACCCAGGTACGTGGGGAGTTTCTTGCCTTTTGGGAGGTCTGAAGTCTTCTGCCATCTTTCAGTAGGTATTCTGTAGGAGTTGTTCCACATGTAGATGTATTTCTGATGTATTTGTGGGGAGGAAGGTGATCTCTGTGTCTTACTCTTCTGCCATCTTGAAGCTCCTCCAGCCAATACAACCTTGAGAAAGAAAAATGGAGCTGGAGGAATCAGCCTCCCTGACTTCAGACTATACTACTAAGCTACAGTAATCAAGGCAGTATGGTACTGGCACAAAATCAGAAGTATAGATCAATAGAACAGGATAGAAAGCCCAGAGGTAAACCCACACACATATGGTTACCTTATTTTTGATAAAGGAGGCAAGAATATACAATGGAGAAAAGGCAGCCTCTTCAATAAGTGGTGCTGGGAAAACTGGACCGCTCCATGTAAAAGAATGAAATTAGAACACTCCCTAACACTATACACAAAAATAAACTCAAAATGGATTAAAGACCTAAATGTAAGGCCGGGCACCATCAAACTCTTAGAGGAAAACATAGGCAGAACACTCTATGACATAAATCACAGCAAGTTCCTTTTTGACTGACCTCCTAGAGAAATGGAAATAAAAACAAAAACAAACAAATGGGGCCTAATGAACCATAAAAGCTTTTGCACAGCAAAGGAAACCATAAACAAGATGAAAAGACAACCCTCAGAATGGGAGAAAATATTTGCAAATGAAGTAACTGACAAAGGATTAATCTCCAAAATTTATAAGCAACTCATGCAGCTCAATATCAAAAAAACAAACAACCCAACCCAAAAATGAGCAGAAGACTTAAATAGACATTTCTCCAAAGAAGACATACAGATGGCCAAGAAGCACATGAAAAGATGCTCAACATCACTAATCATTAGAGAACTGCAAACCAAAACTACAATGAGGTATCACCTCACCCCTGTCAGAATGGCTGTCATCAAAAAATCTACAAGCAGTAAATGCTGGAGAGGGTGTGGAGAAAATGGAACCCTCTTGCACTGTTGGTGGAAATGTAAATTGATACAGCCACTATGGAGAACAGTATGGAAGTTCCTTAAAAAACTAAAAATAGAACTATGACCCAGCAATCTCACTATGGGGCATATACGCTGAGAAAACCATAATTCAATAAGAGCCATGTACCACAATGTTCATTGCAGCTCTATTTACAATAGCCAGGACATGGAAGCAACCTTAGTGTCCATCGACAGATGAATTGATAAAGAAGATGTGGCACATATATACAACGGTATATTACTCTGCCATAAAAAGAAACGAAATTGAGTTATTTGTAGTGAGGTGGATGGACGTAGAGTCTGTCATACAGTGTTAAGTAAGTCAGAAAGAGAAAAACGAATACCGTATGCTAACACATATATATGGAATCTAAAAAAAAAAAAAGAAAAAAAGTTTCTGAAAAACCTAGTGGCAAGACAGGAATAAAGATACAGACGTAGAGAATCAATTTGAGGACATGGGGAGGGGGAAGGGTAAGCTGCGATGAAGTGACAGAGTGGCATGGACATATATACACTACCAAATGTAAAATAGATAGCTAGTGGGATGCAGCCACATAGCACAGGGAGATCAGCTCAGTGCTTTGTGACCACCTAGAGTGGTGGGATAGGGAGGGTGGGAGGGAGGGAGATGCAAGAGGTAAGAGATATGTGGATATATGTATACATATAGCTGATCCACTTTGTTATAAATCAGAAACTAACACAACAATGTAAAGCGATTATATGCCAATAAAGATGTTAAAAAATATATATGACCCTTATGTCTCTGTAGTTTTGGGTCTCTGTAAGTTGAACCTATGAGAATACCTCACGTTCAGCATCAGTAGACATTTTTATTGACCTTATACACTCAGGCAAATGCACCAGACTCAGAATGCAAGGATAAATATGGCTTTGAGGAATTTATGACCTAGTTAAAAAGATCACATATTGATGAACCTAATTGCTGCAAATTAGATATTTTCTGGTTATTTTTTATTTTTTATGTGTACAATTTAGTGGTTTTTAGTATATTCACAAAGTTGTGTACCCATCACCAAATTCCAGAACATTTTCATCACACCGTAAAGAAAATTGTGTATCTTTTAGCAATCACTCCCCATTCCTCCTCTTTTTAGCTCCTAGCAACTACTAATCTAGTTTCTGGCTCTGTAGATTTCCCCATTCTGGATATTACATAAAAATAGAAACATATAATATGTCACATTTTGTTTCTTGCTTCTTTCAGTTAGCATAGTGTTTTCAAGTTTATCCTTACAGCGTATATCAGTACTCCATTCCTTTTTCTGACTGAATAATGTTCCATTGTATGGAGATATGTGTTTAATTACCAGATTTGGGGGCTATTTCAGATATCTGTTATTTATTTCTAATTTAATTCCATTAAGTTACAAGAACACATTTTGTATGATTTCTACAATTTTAAACTTGTTAAGGTCTCCTTCATGGTCAAGAATATGGTCTAGCTTGGTGAATATTCTATATTAAGTTTAAAAACAGTATAAACTAACAATATTTTAAAGCAGCTATACTCCAATAAAAATTAAAAACAAAAACATGAAAAAAATATAAATGTATATTTTGCCATTGTTGGAAAGAGTGCTCAATAAATGTCATTCAGACTGAGATGGTTGATATTGTTCAGGTCTTCTATATCTGACTGATTTTCTGCCTGTGAATTACTGAGTGATGGTTATTGATGTCTACAACTATAATTGTGGATGTTCTATTCTTGTATTAGTTCTTTCAGGTTTTTTTTTTTCCTTTCCTTTTTGAAGCTCTATTATTCAGCACATATACATTTAGGATTGTTACATTTTCTTGAAGAATACACTTCATCAGAACAATATTCTTGTTCTAAAGTCTACTTTGGCTGATTTAAATGCAGCTACTTCAGCTGGCTGAACTTCAAGTTGATGACTGTTTCTGAACCCCATTAGAAAGCTGAAGTGCCAGAGCAAACAACTAGTCCAAAATCTGCACCTGCAGAGAGAGGGGAGTCATGAGTACTTGCTTGCCTAAGATAGACGTAACTGATTCTGACAAGTAGTTCAGCTGGAAGAATTGATGAGCTGGGGAAAGCTGTGTATGGCCAACAGGACATGGAAAGCCCCAGGGAACTAAAGAAATTGCACGGGTCTTCAGTAACTTTCAGGCTCGTTCTCCTCTAATGCCAATGGTTGCCCCCTGAAAAGAGTCTAAAGAAAGTTAGCTTGGTGGTGGGGTGAGGGTAGTCATTTTCTATTGTTCTAATTAGGTCACAGTATTAGGCAGGCACTATGTCCCTGGCTTTCAAAGGTGTGCTTTTCTCATTTCTCTTGTCACTACCACAGTGTAGTTCTGAGTTCAGCACATATCCCTGCTCCTCCTTCAGGAATAAGTTTTATTTTTGTTTTTGCTTTTTTCTTCTGCTGTTTCCTTCCTCCAGCTGCAATAAATTTTTACCAGTCCCTTTAGGGCACAAGTGTTTTTAGCTACTCCTCCTCCCCTCCTCCCTTCCTCCAGGTCTTTACTACAATGGAAACTTTAAGCTTTTTCTGTTTTTGTTTATTTGTTTGTTTTTGTAAGCACCCATTAGGAGTCATGGAGAAAGAACCTAAAAGAGGGTGTGGATTCACTCCATTTTTGCAGTTCCCAGGGGTTTGATACTGTTGTTCCAGCCCACATCCTGCATTCACCAATTCACCAATTTCTAGCTGAACTCTCCAGTTACATCTACCCCAGGTAGTAAGTGCTCCTATCTCCTCTCTCCCTGCAGGTGGCAGTCTTGCCTCAGATTTTGTGTTAGTTTGCTCTGCCACCTCAGCCATCTGATGGGTTAAAAATAACTCAGAAATTTGAAGTTTATGCAGCTTTTTTTGTTGATGTTGTAAGGGTGGGAATGATACT
Organism: Balaenoptera musculus; assembly: GCF_009873245.2. Lineage (NCBI taxonomy): Eukaryota > Metazoa > Chordata > Mammalia > Artiodactyla > Balaenopteridae > Balaenoptera > Balaenoptera musculus. Next base: position 22,849,691 of record NC_045803.1, on the reverse strand, counting down.
TCTTGTTGCTCACTAGATGGCATAGTGGCTCACTTTTGATCTAAACCACAGTTGCTGAATGTGCTTTATAATCTCCAGGAAGTGAGCACAAGTTGGGTTGGATCTGATGTTTGTTGTGCCTATGGTTATCTTTGAGGATCTACAGGCTTTAATAGCCTCTCTCCGTATCTTGTGCCAATGGAGGGGCTGGTTACTGGAAAGTTTGCCTTCCCTTTGCACTGGTCTGTCTATTGCAACTTTCCCAACAGTATTCCTTATGACTTGTTAGCCTGCTGGTGGGGCTGAAGGCAAAGTTTTCTTTGATGTTCTGATTAAGCATCAGTCTTAGGCAGGCACTTAATCTCTGGTCCGTGAATATGTAGCCTTCACAAGTGTCCCTGCCCCTCCTTCAGCAGTATTTCTAGGTCTATTATGTATTCCTGTTATAGAACCAAACTTGGGTAGGCTCATCTGTGTGCAGTAAAGCCAACCTACTGATACCACGTTGTGGTGAAGGAAAGTGCAGCACTTACTTTAAGGGGCCAGGCAAGGAGTCTGTGACAGCTAGTGCTCCAAAAGCCTGAAATCCCTGAAGGGTTTCAGGAAAGCATTTTTAAAGGCCAGGTGAGGGAGGAGGGTCACAGGGTATGTGATCAGCTCCTGCAAAATTCTCTGACTGGTTGATGGTGAGGTAACAGGGCAGTGTCACAGGGGTTAACATTATCAATTCTTAGGCTCCAAGATGCCTGGGGGCTATATGCTTATGGTCATCAAGTAGTTAACATCTTCCATTTGGTGGAAGTTTTTACATCTGTAAAACAACTCAGGAAATGTGCATCTGGGTACTTCAGAGAGGAGCTAAAGCAGAGGATATGGGGGAGGGTTCTGCTCCAGGAAGACCCCATAGGTTCCTGCTCAGTTACATTCCTGCCCCTCTCCCATGATGTGGACCATTTTTTTAAAAAAGTCTTCATTGAATTTGTTGCAATATTGCCTCTGTTTTATGTTTCGGTTTTTTGGCCATGAGGCATGTGGGATCTTAGCTCCCCATCAGGGATCAAACCCACACCCCCTGCATTGGAAGGCAAAGTCTTAACCACTGGACTACCAGGGAAGTCCCCTGTCCCTCTCCCATGGGTTAAGAAGTTTTCTCTTCCCTTCCCCCAGCTGCAATGGGTTTTCACCAGTGCCTTAGGGCCCCAGATTCTGTAACTCTTCTCCTTATTGATAAATGCTTTTGTTCCATAGAGGACATAGGGGAAATGCGTCTGGATAGAGTTTCATGCCCCTCTCACAGTAGCTGCACCCTATGGGGAGCTTTATTAGGAACTCCCTGAGCCTTTCCTGTTGGCTTCCTATTGGGTTTGTGGAGAAAAAGCCCACAAATAGGTGCAACCTCCACCCTGCCCCCAACGTTTCTGTGTCTCCCAGGAACTTCACTCTTTTTTTTTTTTCTTTTAAATGGTTTTATTGAAATTATAATTTACATTCTATACATTTAACTCATTTACAGTTGTATAATTCAATTATTTTAAGTATATTCACAGATACATGCAACCATCACCATGGTCAGATTTATTGATAGAACATTTTTATCACCTCAAAAAACAATGTCTGTACTCTTTTTTTTTTTTTTTTTTTTTGAGGAAATTCTTCAGGGTCAAACACAAAGACTAAAACAAATAAAAAACAAAAGATAATGCAGGTAGCAAACAAAAATTACTCATTATCATCATAGTTAATATTGTCAGATAAGTAAGAGAAGATACTGAATCTATGACCCAGAAATAGAATGCTAGGAACAAAGTTAATCAGAGAACAAAGTTAATCAGAGAACAAAAGTGAGTTCTTACATATTTCTTTTTTCTTTCAGATTTTATTTTGTTTTATTTTATTTTATTTTTGATTCCCAAAGCAAAGACATTGATAAAGCAAATACAATCTGCAATAATAAATACATCTGCAATAGATGCTAAATATCATTAAATTATTATATAATTTAAACAGTAAATATGGTCTATTTTTGCTTCTTTCCAATAGAATACATTTGATCACATTTTTTTTTTATACAGCAGGTTCCTATTAGTCTTCAATTTTATACACATCAGTGTATACATGTCAATCCCAATCACCCAATACATCACACCACCACCCCTACACCCCTGCGGCTTTTTTTTGTTTGTTTCTTTTTCTCTTTCTGACTTACTTCACCTTGTATGACAGTCTCTAGATCCATCCACGTCAATACAAATGACCCAATTTTGTTCCTTTTTATGACTGAGCAATATTCCATTGTATACTGTACCACATCTTCTTTACCCATTCGTCTGTCGATGGGCATTTAGGTTGCTTCCATAACCTGGCTATTGTAAATAGTGCTGCAATGAACATTAGGGTGCATGTGTCTTTTTGAATTGTGGTTTTCTCTGGGTATATGGCCAGTAGTGGGATTGCTGGGTCATACGATAATTCTATTTTTAGTTTTTTAAGGAACCTCCATACTGTTCTCCATAGTGGCTGTATCAGTTTACATTCCCACCAACAGTGCAAGAGGTTTCCCTTTTCTGCACACTCTCTCCAGCATTTGTTCTTTGTAGATTTTCTGATGATGCCTGTTCTAAGTGGTGTGAAGTGATACCTCATTGTAGTTTTGATTCGCATTTCTCTAATAATTAGTGATGTTGAGCAGCTTTTCATGTGCTTCTTGGCCATCTGTATGTCTTCCTTGGAGAAATGTCTATTTAGGTCTTCTGCCCATTTTTGGATTGGGTTGTTTGTTTTTTTAATATCAAGCTGCATGAGCTGTTTATATATTTTGGAGATTAATCCATTGTTCGTTGGTTCGTTTGCAAATATTTTCTCCCATTCTGAGGGTTGTCTTTTCATCTTGTTTATAGTTTCCTTTGCTGTGCAAAAGCTTTTAAGTTTCATTAGGTCCCATTTGATTATTTTTGTTTTTATTTCCATTACTCTAGGAGGTGGATCAAAAAAGATCTTGCTGTGATTTATGTCAAAGAGTGTTCTTCCTATGTTTTCCTCTAAGAGTTTTACAGTGTCTGGTCTAACATTTAGGTCTCGAATCCATTTTGAGTTTATTTTTGTGTATAGTGTTAGGGAGTGTTCTAATTTCATTCTTTTACATGTAACTGTCCAGTTTTCCCAACACCACTTATAGAAGAGACTGTCTATTCTCCATTGTATATTCTTGCCTCCTTTGTCATAGATTAGTTGACCATAGGTGCGTGCGTTTATCTCTGGGCTTTCTATCTTGTTCCCTTGATCTATGTTTCTGTTTTTGTGTCAGTACCATATTGTCTTGATTACTTTAGCTTTGTAGTATAGTCTGAAGTCAAGGAGTATGATTCCTCCAGCTCTGCTTTTTTCCCTCAAGACTTCTTTGGCTATTCAGGGTCTTTTGTGTCTCCATACAAATTTTAAGATTTTTTGTTCTAGTTCCATAAAAAATGCCATTGGTAATTTAATAGGGATTGCATTGAATCTGTAGATTGCTTTGGGTAATATAGTCATTTTCACAATATTGATTCTTCCAATCCAAGAACATAGTATTATCTCTCTATCTGTTGGTATTATCTTTAATTTCTTTCATCAGTGTCTTATAGTTTTCTGCATACAGGTCTTTTGTCTCCCTAGGTAGGTTTATTCCTAGGTATTTCATTCTTTTTGTTGCAATGGTAAATGGGAGTGTTTCCATAATTTCTCTTTCAGATTTTTCATCATTAGTGTATAGGAATGCAAGAGATTTCTGTGCATTAATTTTGTATCCTGCAACTTTACTAAATTCATTGGTTAGCTCTAGTAGTTTCCTGGTAGCATCTTTAGGATTCTCTATGTATAGTATCATGTCATCTTCAAACAGTGAGTTTTACTTCTTCTTTTCCAATTTGTATTCCTTTCATTTCTTTTTCTTCTCTGATTGCCATGGCTAGGACTTCCAAAACTATGCTGAATAATAGCGGTGATAGTGGACATCCTTGACTTGTTCCTTATATTAGAGGAAATGCTTTCAGTTTTTCACCATTGAGAAAGATGTTTGCTGTGGGTTTGTCGTATATGGCCTTTATTATGTTGAGGTAGGTTCCCTCTATGCCCACTTTCTAGAGAGTTTTTGTCGCAAATAGGTGTTGAATTTTGTCAAAAGCTTTTTCTGCATCTATTGAGATGATCATATGGTTTTTATTCTTCATTTTGTTAATATAGTGTATCATATTAATTGATTTGCATATATTGAAGAATCCTTACATCCCTGGTATAAATCCCACTTGATCATGTGTATGATCCTTTTAATGTGTTGTTGGATTCTGTTTGCTAGTATTTTGTTGAGGGTTTTTGCATCTATATTCATTAGTGATATTGGTCTGTAATATTATTTTTTTGTAGTATCTTTGTCTGGTTTTGGTATCAGGGTGATGGTGACCTCATAGAATAAATTTGGGAGTGTTCCTTCAGGAACTTCACTCTTGATGACCAACCTGAACTTACCCTTCACCTCAGCTATTCTAGCTGAATTCTCACTTGGGTCCTGCTCACCATTGTACCCCAAATCAACAAGTGTTTGTATTCCCCCTGTACCTGAAGGCTTCTAATCATGGCTTGGCCTCTCTGGTGACTAGAACCCATCCTGAAGCTATCCAGGAGCCCACCAACAGTTGACTCATTGGAGCAAAAGACACCACTATCACCCAGGAAATTCCAATGGAGTTAGGACCTCTGTATCAGGAACAGAGGTCAAAAACCAAATATTAAAAAAAAAAAGAAGATGCTCCCTGTGCTCTTGTCACTTAGGAAAATTTCAAGGGTTTTAGGAGCTCTTTTCCAGGCACTGGAGGCAGAGACCAATATATATATATTTCTATTATTTCAGTCACAACACTTTTTTCATAAAAGTATCCACTTTATAACCACCAACCAGATTGAGAAATATATTTTTTCCAGCACCTTCCCTTAAATTAATAATCCCAGAGAGATAACCTCTATTCTGACTTCCATCACCATCAATAGTATTACGTATTCTTGAATTTCATATAATAGAATCATACAGGGATTTCCCTGGTGGCACAGTGGTTAAGAATCCACCTGCCAATGCAGGAGACATGGGTATGATCCCTGGTCCGGGAAGATCCCACATGCCACAGAGCAACTAAGCCCAAGTGCCACAACTACTGAGCCTGCATTCTAGAGCCCATGAGCTGCAACTACTGAAGCCCACGTGCCTAGAGCCTGTGATTCACAACAAGAGAAGCCACCTCAATGAGAAGCCCGCACACCACAACGAAGAGTAGCCCCCCACTCGTGGCAACTAGAGAAAGCCTGTGTTCAGCAATGAAGACCCAACGCAGCCAAAAATAAATAAATAAATTTATGTAAAAAAATAAATCATACAAATCACACTTTTTGTCTTTGATGTCATTTACACAATGCTATGCTTTTAACATTCATCCACTTTTTTGTGTGTTTTAGTAGTTTGTTCTTTCAGTTGTTCTGAATATATCATTATATGAAAATATTACAATTTATTTAACCCCTTTCCAAATGATGGAAATTTGTTCTGTTTCCAGTTTATAGCTATTATGAGCAAAGCTGCTCCCTTGAAATTTTAAGTGTGGCAAAAGCAGGATAAAAACAGTAAACGCTGAAAATATAAATTGAGTAAATTTGTTTCTACATCTGATAGGATTCCAATATTCAAACTCCAGAGTAGGTGTACAGAATCAGCCTTGTTTACTATTTTTCTATCCTGCAGCAGTGTAAAAATAGAATGTTGGCTCAAAGGTCTAGAGATATTTCTTCAGTAAACACATTTTTTTTGCTCTTTCTCAGAGTCCTTGTTAACCTTTGCTCTTCCTGTTAGCTGTGCAAAACACTGAGGGAAGAAGAGCTACATTCATCTTACCCATTAGACAGACCCTGCTTAAAACATATCCATTGTTTGCACAGCCTCTAACAGCCTTTTTTTCTGCATGGAATTTGACTGACATCTGAGACCATTTCTTAAGCCACAGCACTTAGGGGAATAAGCCCATTGTTAAATAATATACTACATTCAAAATAACTGTTGGAAACTCTCCATTTCCTTCTTATTACCCTAGGACTGCCTGTTCTTTAATGAAGAGTGCATCCTATCTCTTTCCAGAAGCTTGCTATGGTCACTTGGGTCCACAATGAATTCATAATCTTACAGTTCCCCAGGCATTGGGGCTGAGGGATAGAAAATTCAGGCAGGGGCTGAGGTACTGGGTAACACAGTCAGTTTTTGGCCAGCTGTGTTCAAAGGAAGGGAGTGTGCCACAAGTTCTTAAGGATCAAGGTTAAAATAGTCAGGGGTGGAGGACACCAGCAGGCTGGAAAATAATGGATCTGAGAATGGTTTCTGATAATCAGACACAGCACTTCACAGAGTTTGATGAACAAACAGAAGGGGTGGGACTAGCACAAGGAACAACACTGCAGTTCACCCTTGACTGCTGTAGTCTGTTGATTTTAGATACAGCCATAAGTATTTTTACTTCTGGGAACAGTGTGCTAATTTCCGGGAGTTTTTTAATCTCTCAGTGATAGTTAATTAAACTCTTTTAGAAGAATTTACAATAAGGTAGATTTGAAAGTTTGGAGACTGGGATTCTTTATCTTCCCCTGAGTACATTTAGAGCTCATAACTGTGCTCTTCCAAGAGCCCTGTGAGAATGGGACCCAGTACTTATGCTTTAGTACTGGCACACATGTTCATAAGGTTAAGTTACAAGGCAATAATGGTGAGAGGGACAGTGTGCTGGATTCACTTGGAGAAAGCATGGGTGAGTCTCTTTCATGCCTCTCACCTTCTTCCCTCTTAACCTCTTTTCAGAATCAGGCACATAGTCTGTATTTGCTTTCACTGTGGTTAGGAACTTCTAAAATCTAGTCATCATTAGCAAGTTTCTCTTAAGCTGAACAAACAAAACTTCTGAAGGAACTTGACACTGCAGCCCTTTGCCCTATTTACAATTATGTAATCCTAATCCATACATTAATTAGTAATTTCTTTATTAATAACAACAGCTCACTTTAGCTGAATCTTGCTTCTCTTAGATGTCTACATGTTGAAATAAGTAAAATTCAAACTGTGATTTTCTTATGTGAGAATCTTAATAGTTTGTATCTAAATTTGCCTCATAGCATAGGAAATTTTGTAATCAGCTCTCCTTCAGAATTAGTCTCCTTTGTACAACTGCTTAAGAGATATCATCTTCTGGGCAGAGAGCAGAGACCTGATACCTCACATATTTTGACTGAGTTTTTGGCAGTACCACTTTGAAGTATTGATTACTTCACTTAATATGTATAACAGTATATTTGGGGTTGGTAAAATTTTTAAAAATTAAAAAGAAGAATCTTTATTTTTTATGTCTGTCTCATTTGTAAAAAGTTGATTAATGTGAAATAAAAGGTGGGAGAAAGAATTAACATTAAATGAATATCTATTTTATTCAGGCCTATTGTATGTACTTTGAGTGAAACAATATATGTAGTTTTTACAACAACTATGGCACTAGTTGTTCAAATTCCTATGAATGCATGGAGAGTCAGTAAGGTTTAAGTGAGTGCCCAAAGTCTCATAATCAGCATATAAAGGAACCCTGGTCAAATGAGTCGCCTGGCTCCAATGTCCATCTTCTTCCTATTATGATCAGGTTGCCTCAAAAACAAGATAATAAGTGTTTTGAGCTTATTGGTTAGATAACACTAAGTCAAGGCACTTGGTAAGCATAATCTCAATAGGACTTTTGCCTTTTCGGTGTAATTAGTTTATCGCTCTCCCTCTCTCTTTTTCTCTGGCCTACCTTCTATATTGCATACATATATACCTGAAACATATTCAGAAAATTTGGACATTAGTACCTTGCCATTATCTAATATAGTTGGTAAAATTATGGGCAAAAAAGATAATTCAGAGGAAACTGTGTTAAAGAACCATAAATATCTGAATTGGCTGGTGATGTACCTTGGCTAACTTCTGCTTCTCACTTCATGTTGTGATTGTAGCTATTAGACACAGACAAATTTGTTTCCTGGTATTTTCACTCCTACTTATGATTGTACAAGGATAATATAAGTCATAAAAGGATCAGTTAACTTGACCAAATATGATCTAATTTGATGATTTATATACAGTATCTGTACTTACCTTTCTGTAGCCTATTTTTATGACATATTCATGGTAAAAATGTTTCTTTCTTTCTGGTAAATAACTGATTTCTTTCTCATAAGTGACTTATGAGGCAATGATTTCTTATTGCAACAAGTTAAGATTGTTGATACTCCATGCATAAGTGCACCTAGAAAAAGTCGAAGTCTTCAGACATAATTATTTTTAATTTTTTAATAAAAGGAAAACAAGACACTGATAGTCCCTCTATAAGCAGAAAGGTTTCAATTCAATTTCTATTGAATTAACGAATAAGAAGGTTGTGAGATTACAAATTAAAATTTTATTTTCCCACTAGATCTTTTAGGAATTGTATAGATGAGATCTAAAATCATCTTTGAGTTATAAGGAAAATGAAACTGAACTTAGTATATATTTACCTACTCCTCTAAATCTAATTCTTGAACCTAGTTAAACCAGAGGGGGTTCATGATGTGTTATCTTTTTAGGAACTTAGGCCAAAATCCTTCCTCTCCCACATACAGTCTCTAAATCCTATTTCTTATTTATCTCTTCATTCCTGGACCTGGTCCCCACTGGTTCAGGGAATAAACTGAAGAAATCTGGACCACTGTAATAGCCTACTAACTGAGCTCCCTTCCTTCTTCCACTCCACTGCCAAAGATGGCTGCTTACCAAACAAAGTCTAACCACTCAAGCCAGGCATTCAAAGTTCTAGCCCTCCTCTTGGGCAGTCTATACAACTTGGCATTCAACAAGTACATTACTTATTTTTGTGCCTCTGTAGATTTGCTAATCTATATACTGTTTATCTTTAAAGACTAACCAGTTCCTCCTTGAGACCTTTACTCATCACCTCCTGCAGAAAGCAATAACCACTTCTGAACTCTTCTAACTCTTTGATCAAATGTCATGAATCTCTTGCTTCTTTGTACCAGTATGTATATGTGCTTTATCTTTGCCACTATATCATTTTCTTCTTAAAAGCATGGAGTGTGGTTCTTACACCTCTTAAAAAATCTTCTTAAGATATAGTGTAGTTACTAGATCATGAGTGATGCATGATTAAATTTTTAGTAAATTAAATTTAAGAAATGAACTCTGCTTCCAGATAGTATATGACACCCATGGGGGTAACATTTAGTATTCACCATATACCCATATGTTTTCCTATCCCAGCTTCCTATTCAGTTAGATTGGAGTCAAGTTTCTACTTCTAGCTACTGGAATATCAGTGAAAGTAACGTAACACTTCTGGACTAAAATATGAGGCAGCTCAAAGCTGGTGTATCTTCATCATCTGTCCCTTTCTTGTCACAATTTGTACAAGATGACTCTTACTGGACTTTATATGAGTAGAAAAATGCTGTAAAGTTTATAGCATAACCTATACAATTATGCCTCAGAAGAATGACCCTTTTCATTTATGTATGACAATTTTATAATAGCTCTAAAAGTATATACCTATATATCTCAAAGTATTTATTTTTCTCTTCTATTCTACAAAATCTTCACCCTACATGAACGTTGATAATTAATAGATTTGGACAATATTTACAGTTCCAAATAAATTCCTTAATTATTGAGCTATTTAGCACATTGATTATTTGCTCAGCCTACTTAGTAAATATTTCTCATCTACTGTCCCAGACACTGGAATTCACAAGGGGCAGATAAATAAATAAGAAATTAAAACAGAGTGTAGTTAAGTGTGAAACCATGTAGGTATAAGTAAGACAAGTTTGGAGCAAAGAAGAAGTGAACAACTCCTCCTTGGAGGAGTGGGAGATGGGGATTAGGAAAACAAGACATGTAGAGGGCACAAAGAAGATGATGTTTGAGCTGAATCTTAAAGAATGAGTAGAAGTGTGTCAGGAAACAAGATGGACGATGACATTTTAGGCAGGAGGCATAGATTAATCAAAAGCTCAATTGTGAGTGTGAACATGAGCATTCTGTGAGTAGTAAATATTTTGAATTTCTATAGTGTGTGGGCAGAGAGCTTCTATGCTAGACAAAATGTTGACAGGGGAATGACATGATCAGATATATATTTTACTGAGGTTGCTTTGGCATGGGTAAAGAGAATGGATTATAGAGAAATACATAGACATGAAAGGCAGTTGAGTTGATTGCTGTAATAATCTGAATATGACACGACAAAAGCAGTGCTCATGAAATGAAGGGGCCACATACAAGAGATATTTAGAATGTAGAATTCGTGGTATTAAATGTTTGACATATTACAAAGGGAAATTTAGAACAGGAGAGGATGAGAAAATATAGATGACCTATTAATAGAATATATAAATATAGGTAATCCATATAGGTTGGACTTTTTAGACATCTAGCAAGCAGATAATAAACCAGTGTCATTAATATTTAAGTTATCTTAGGGGGGTATGTGTGGTTTTTTTTTTCCATTCTTTTATTTTTTATTTTTTAATTTAATATTTATTTTATTTTGGAGTACAGTTGATTTACAGTGTTATGTTCAGATGTACAGCAAAGTGATTCAGTTATACATATACATATATCCATTCTTTTTCAGATTCTTTTCCCATATAGGTTATTACAGGATATTGGGAAGAGTTCCCTGTGCCATATGGTAGGTCCTTGTTGATTATCTATCTTATATATAGTAATGTGTATATGTTAATCCCAAATTCCTAATTTATCCCTCCCCCTCGCCTTTCTCCTTTGGTAACCATAAGTGTGTTTTCAAAGTCTGTGAGTGTTTCTGTTTTGTAGATAAGTTCATTTTTGTCATCTTTTTAGATTTCACATATGTGATATCATATGATATTTGTCTTTGTCTGACTTACTTCACTTAGTATGATAATCTCTAGGTCCATCAATGTTGCTGCAAATGGCATTATTTCATTCTTTTTTATGGTTAATATTCCATTATATATATGTACCACATCTTCTTTATCCATTCCTCTGTTGATGGACATTTAGGTTGCTTCCATGTCTTGGTTATTATACATAGTGTTGCAATGAACATTTGGGTGCGTGTATCTTTTAGAATTATGATTTTCTCTGGATATATGCCCAGGAGTGGATTGCTGGATCATGTGGTAGTTCTATTTTTAGCTTTTTAGGAACCTCCATACTGTTCCACATAGTGGCTGAACCAATTTACATTCCAAGCAAGAGTATAGGAAGGTTCCATTTTCTCCACACCCTCTCCAGCATTTATTGTTGGTAGACTTTTTGATGATGGCCATTCCGACTGGTGTGAGGTGATACCTCATTGTATTTTTGATTTGCATTTCTGTAATGCAAGAGGCAAGATGTTGAGCATCTTTTCATGTGCTTTGTAACCATCCATATGTCTTCTTTGGAGAAATGTCTATGTAGATCTTCTGCTCATATGTCAATTGGGTTATTTGTTTTTTTCATATTGAACTGCATGAGTTGTTTGTATGTATTGGAGATCAATCCCTTGTTGGTCACTTTGTTTCAAATATTTTCCCCCATTCTGTGGGTTATCTTTTTGTTTTGTTTACAGTTTCCTATGCTGTGCAAAAGCTTTTAAGTTTAATTAGGTCCCATTTGTTTATTTTATTTTCATTACTCTAGGAGGTGGGTCAAAAAATATTGCTGCATTTTATGTCAAAGAGTGTTCTGCCTATGTTTTCCTCTGTTTATAGTCTCTGGTCTTACGTTTAGGTTCTTAATTCATCTTCAGTTTATTTTTATGTATGGTGTTAGAGAATGTTCCAATTCTATTGTTTTACATGCAGCTGTCCAGTTTTCCCAGCACCATTACTGAAGAGACTGTCTTTTCTCCATTGTACATTCTTGCTTCCTTTGTTATAGATTAATCGACTATAGGTGCATGGGTTTATTTCTGGGCTTTCTATCCTGTTCCATGGACTTATATTTTTGTTACTGTGCCCGTACCATACTGTTTTGATTACTGTAGCTTTGTAGTATAGTCTGAAGTCAGGGAACCTGACTCCTTCCACTCCATTTTTCTTTTTCAAGATTGCTTTGGCTACTTGGGATCCTTTGTGTCTCCATACAAATTTTAAGATTTTTTTGTTCTAGTTCTGTGAAAAATGCCATTGGTAATTTAATAGGGATTGCATTGAATCTGTAGATTGCCTTGGCTAGTATGGTCTTTTTGACAATATTGATTCTTCCAATCCAAGAACATGGTGTATCTCACCAACTGTTTGTGTCACCTTCAATTTCTTTCATCAGCATCTTACGGTTTTCTGAGTACAGGTTTTTGCCTCCTTAGGTAGGTTTATTCCTAGGTGTTTTATTCTTTTTGATATGATGGTAAATGGGATTGTTTCCTTAACTTCTCTTTCTGATCTTTCATCATTAGCATATAGAAATGCAAGAGACTTCTCTATGTTAATTTTGTATCCTGCAGCCTTACCGTATTCACTGATGACCACTAGTCATTTTCTAGTAACATCCTTAGGATTTTCTATGTATAGTATCATGTTATCTGCAGACAGTGACAGTTTTACTTCTTTTCCAGTTTGGATTTTTTTTTTTCTTTCTTTTCCTTCTCTGATTGCCATGGCTAGGACTTCCAAAATTATGTTGAATAAAAGTGGTGAGAGTGGACATCCTTGTCCTGTTCCTGATCTTAGAGGAAATGATTTCAGCTTTTCACTGTTGAGTATGCTGTTAGCTGTGTGTTTGTCATATATGGCCTTTATTATGTTGAGGTAGCTTCCCTGTATGCCCACCTTCTGGAGAGTTTTTATCATAAATGGGTGTTGAATTTTGTCAAAAGCTTTATCTGCATCTATTGAAATGATCATATGTTTTTTATTCTTCAATTTGTTGATGTGGTGTATCACACTGATTGATTTACAGATATTGAAAGAATCCTTGCATCCTGGGGTAAATTCCACTTGATCATGGTGTATGATCCTTTTAATGTGTTATTGGTTTTGGTTTGCTTGTATTTTGTTGAGGCTTTTGTGTCTATGTTCATCAGTGATATTGTCCTGTAATTTTCTTTTTTTGTCATATATTTGTCTGGTTTTGGTATCAGGGTGATGTTGGCCTCATAGAATGGCTTTGGGAGTGTTTCTTCCTCTGCAATTTTTTTGGAATAGCTTCAGAAGGATAGGTGTTAACTCTTCTCTAAATGTTTGATTGAATTCACCTGTGAAGCCATGTGGTCCTGGACTTTTGTTGTTGGAAGGTTTTTTAATCACAGTTTCAATTTCAGTACTTGTGATTGGTCTGGTCATATTTTCTATTCCTGGTTCAACCTTGGAAGATTGTACCTTTCTAAGCATTTGTCCATTTTTTCTAGGTTGTCCATTTTTTTGGCATATAGTTGCTTGTAGTAGTCTCTTATGATCCTTTGTGTTTTTGTGGTGTCCATTGTAACTTCTCCTTTTTCATTTCTAATTTTATTGATTTGAGCCTTCTTCCTTTTTTTCTTGATGAGTCTGGTTAAAGGTTTATCAATTTTGTTTTTGTTTTCAAAGAACCAGCTTTTAGTTTCATTCATCTTTTCTATTGTTTTCTTTGTTTCTACTTCATTTATTTCTGATCTTCATGATTTCTTTCCTTCTACTAATTTTGAGTTTTGTTTATTCTTCTTTCTCAGGTTTCTTTAGTTGTAAGGTTAGGTTATTTATTTGTGATTTTTCTCGTATCCTGAGGTAAGCTTTTATTGCTATAAACTTCCCTCTTAGAACTGCTTTTGCTGCATTCCATAGGTTTTGGATCATTGTGCTTTCGTTTGCATTTGTTTGTAGGTATTTTTTGATTTCCTCTTTGATGTCTTCAGTGATCTGTCCGTTTTTTAGTAGCATATTGTTTAGCATCTACATGTTTGTATTTTTTTACAGTTTTTTTCTTTTAGTTTATTTCTAATCTCATAGTATTGTGATCAGAAAAGATGCTTGATATGATTTCAATTTTCCTAAGTTTACTGAGGCTCACTTTGTGGACCAGCATGTGATCAATCCTGGAGAATGTTCCATGTGCACTTGAGAAGAATGTGTATTTGGCTGCTTTTGGATGGAATGATCTATAAATATCAGTTAAGTCCATGTGGTCTAATGTATCATTTAAGGCCTGTGTTTTCTTATTTATTTTCTGTCTGGATGAGCTGTCCACTGATGAAAGTGGAATGTTAAAGTCTCTCACTATTATTGTGTGACTGTCGATTTCTTCTTTTATGGCTGTTAGTATTAGCCTTATATATTAGAGTGCTCCTATGTTGGGCGCATATATATTTACAATTGTTATATCTTCTTCTGGAATTGATCCCTTGATTATTGTGTAGTGTCCTTCTTTGTCTCTTATAACAGTCTTTATTTTAAAGTCTATTTTTTCTGATATGAGTATTGCTACTCCAGCTTTCTTTTAATTCCAATTTGCATGGAATACCTTTTTTCATGACCTCAGCTTCAGTCTCTATGTGTCCCTTGATCTGAAGTGGGTCTTTTATAGACAGTATATATACCGGTCTTGTTTTGTATTCATTCAGCCAGTCTATGTCTTTTGGTTGGAGCATTTAACCCATTTACATTTAAGATAATTATCAATATGTATGTTCCTACTGTCATTTTCTTAATTGTTTTGGATTTGTTCTTGTATGCCTTTTTTCTTCCCTTCCTCTTTTGTTCTCTTCTCCTAAGATTTGATGACTAACTTTAGTGTTGTGTTTGGATTCCTTTCTCTTTTCTGTGTGTGTATCTATTGTAGATTTTCGGTTTGTGGTTACCATGAGATTTTGATATAGAAGTCTATATAAACAAGATTGTTTTAAGTTGCTAGTTTTTTCATTTCAAATACATTTCCAATATACTACATTTGTGCTCTCCTTTTCTCACAATTGCTGGTTTTGGTATCATATTTGTATGTAGATGATTTCCTACCTTTAATTTATGTTTGCCTTTGCTGCTGAGCTCTTCCCCTCATAATTTTCTTGTTTCTAGTAATGGCCATTTGTTTTCTGCTTAGAGAATTTCCTTTAACATTTGTTGCAAAGCTTGTCTGGTAATGCTGAATTCTCTTAGCTTTTGCTTGTCTGCAAAGTTTGGGACTTCTTTATCAGATCTGAATGTGAGCCTTGTTGGGTAGAGTATTCTGTGTTGTAGGTTCTTCCCTTTCATCACTTTAAATACATTGTCCCACTCCCTTCTGGCCTGCAGAGTTTCTGCTGAGAAATCACCGGATAACCTTATGGGTGTTCCCATCTATGTTATTTGTTGCTTTTAATATTTTTTCTTTGTCTTTAATTTTTGTCAGTTTGATTACTATGTGTCTCAGCATGTTCCTCCTTGGGTTTATCCTGCTTGGGACTCTCTGTGCTTCCTGGACTTGGGTTATTGTTTCCTTTCCCATGTTAGGGCAGTTTTAGGCTATTATCTCTTCAAATATTTTCTCAGGCCCTTTCTCTCCCTCTTCTCCTTCTGGGATCGCTATAATGCAAATGTTGGTGCATTTACTGTTGTCCCAGAGGTCTTTTAGACTGTCCTCATTTCTTTTCATTCTTTTTTCTTTATTCTGTTCCATGGCATTGATTTCCAGCATTCTGTCTTCCAGCTCACTTACCCATTCTTCTGCCTCGGTTACTCTGTTATTGATTCCTTCTAGTGTATTTTTCATTTCAGTTATTGTATCATTCATCTCTGTTTGTTCCTTAGTTCTTCTAGGTCTTTGTTACACATTCCTTGCATCTTCTCAATCCTTGCCTCCATTATTTTTCTGAGATCTTGGAACATCTTCACTATCATCACTCTGAATTCTTTTTCTGGACGATTCCTCATCTTCACTTCACTTAGTTGTTTTTCTAGGGTTTTATCTTGTTCTTTCATCTGGGACATATTCCTCTGCCATCTCATCTTGTCTATCTTTCTGTGATTGCAGTTTCCATTCTGCAGGCTGCAGGATTGTAGGTCTTCTTGCTTCTGCTGTCTGCCCTCTGTTACATGACGCTGTCTAAGAGGCCTATACAGGCTTCCTGGTGGGAGGTACTTCTTCCCGCCCACTGGTTGGTGGAGCAGGTCTTGTCCCTCTGTTCGGCAGGGCCATGCTCAGGAAGACTTTAGGCAGCCTGTTTGCTGATGTGTGGGATGTATTCCCACCCTGTTGGTTGTTTGCCTTAGGCATCCTAGAACTTAAGCCTACAGGCAGTTGGGTGAGGCTAGGTCTTAGGGAGGAAATAGTAGGGCTTATGACAATGAGTACTCACCAGAACTGTCACTGCCAGTGTGTTTGTCCCTGCAGTGAACCACAGCCACCACCTATCTCTGCAGGAGACCCTCCAATACTAGCAGGTAGGTCTGGCCCAGTCTCTTATGAGTTCACTGCTTTTTCCTCTGGTTCCTGGTGTGCATGGGACCTTGTGTGAGCCCTCCAAGAGTGAAGTTTCTGTTCCTGTCAATCCTGTGGAATTCCTGCAGTCAAACCCTGATGGCCTCCAAAGCCAGATTCTCAGAGAGCTCCTCCTCTCCTTGCCAGACCCGTAGGCTGGGAAGACTGATGTGGGGCTCAGGACTTTCACTCTTTGGGAGAACTTCTGTGGTATAATCCATTTCCAGCATGTGGGTCACCCAACTGGTGGGTATGGGGTTTGATTTTATTGTGATTGCACCCCTCCTACTGTCTCACTGTGGCTTCTTCTTTGTCTTTGGATGTCGGGTATATATTTTTTGGTAACAGAGTTTTGTTTTGTTTTGTTTTGTTTTGTTTCCTATGGTTGTTCAGCAGTTAGTTGTGATTTTGGTGTTTTTGTAAGAAGGAGTGAGCTAAAGTCCTTCTACTTTTCTTCTTGTGTATATATATATATATATATATATATATATATATATATATGTACAAGATTGTTTTAAGTTGCTGGTCTCTTAATTTGAAATGCATTTCAACATTTCCTACATTTGTGCTCTCCTCTTCTCATGATTGCTGGTTTTGATATCATATTTGTCTGTGGATGCTTTCCTACCTTTACTGTATATTTGCCTTTACTGGTGAGCTTTCCCGTTTGTAATGTTCTTGTTTCTAGTTGTGGCCTTTTCTTTTTCACCTAGAGAAGTTCCTTTAGCACTTGTTGTAAAGCTGGTTTGGTGGTGCTGAATTCTCTTAGCTTTTGTTTGTCTGTAAAGCTTTTGATTTCTCTGTTGAATCTAAATGAGAGCCTTGCTGTGTAGAGTATTCTTGGTTGTAAGTTTTTTTCCTTTCATCACTTTAAATATATCATGCCACTGCCTTCTGGTCTACAGAGTTTCTGCTGAAAACCTTATGGGGATTCTCTTGTATGTTATTTGTTCCTTTTCCCTTGTTGCTTTTAATAATTTTTTTTTGTCTTTAATACTTGTCACTTTGATTGCTGTGTGTCTCAGCATGCTCCTCTTGAGTTAAATCCTCCTGGGTTAAAACAATAACCCAGACTTGGGTTATGGTTTCCTTTCCCATGTTAGGGCAGTTTTTGACTCTTATCTCTTCAAATATTTTCTCAGGTCTTTTCTCTCTCTCTTCTCCTTCTGGGACCCCTATAATGCAAATGTTGGTGAATTTAATGTTGTCTCACAGGTCTTTTAGACTGTCTTCATTTCTTTTCATTCTTTTTTCTTTATTCTGTTCTGCAGCAGTGATTTCCACCCATCTGTCTGCCAGCTCACTTATTCGTTCTTCTGCCTCATTTATTCTGCTATTGATTCCTTCTAGTGTATTTTTCACTTCAGTTACAGTAAGTCCCCTACATGTGAACGAGTTCCATTCTGAGAGTGCATTTGTCAGTCCAATTTGTTTGTAAGTCCAACAAAGTTAGCTTACGTACCCAGCTAACACAGTTGGCTATATAGTACTTTACTGTAATAGGCTTATAATACTTTTCACAGAAATAATACATGAAAAATGAGCAAACACAAAAAATAAAGAAAACATTTTAATCTTATAGTACAGTACCTTGAAAAGTACAGTAGTACAGTACAACAGCTGGCATCAGGTGAAAAAGCAAGAAGAACTACTGACTGGAGGAGGGAGAGGAGATGGGAGATGGCAGAGCTGAAGGATCATCAGCAATAGCAGACGGAGGGCAAGCTGCAATTTAACTCACCCCTGACACTGATGGCACAGGTTCTGGTTCCTTGCTGGATTCAATTCTATCTACCCTCTTGAAAAAATGATCCAGTGGTGTCTGGGTACTAGCTCTTTTTTTCTCATCATTGATGACATGGTAGCACTGGATTGCATTCTGAACAACTGCTGCAACCTACGTGTACCATTCTACATTCAGGTCCTGTGCATCAAAAAGTAGCAGTGCCTCCTCAAATAAAGCAGCTACACCACCGCTGCTTTTACACTTGCTTCCAGACATCCTGGGCTTGAAATAAAGATACTGTACTACTGTACTCTATACAGTTCTATAGTGTACACAAAAGTACAACCACTTGTAGAGGATGCATGCACTTGACAATGTACCCCAGACATGTGAACTAACACGTGGTTGGACATGCGAATGCACATTTGCATCTTTGAAATTTCACAACTTGAAGGTTCATATGTAGGGGACTTACTGTAGTCCTTGAGCCCCCTCTCTAAGACTTCTTTCCTGATCTCCAAGCAGATCCAGCACTCCCTTGCTTCCCTTCCTGGGTCCAGTCTTTCTTCATACCTCCATTCAAACTCTAGACTCCTGAACTGGTGGGGATCACCCACTGCCTCTATCTCCTAATTCCTCCTTCTACCGTAACCTGCAGGGTACTTAGAATTCTTTTCCTGCCAGACCTATTGACAAGCTTGCAACTTCACTTTGGCATCTGGTGCTTCCTTCTTCCTGAGTTTTCTCACATTTTCCCACCTGGCTTTTATTGCTCCTTTTCTGCCCCTTTCCTAGATGGTTTACTTCTTATTCCTTAAATATTCACACTCTTTGTTGTCACACCCTCACCCCAACACACGCCTCTACCTGTCCCCAAGAAGGTTACAAGGCAAAGTGAAACAAGCAAAGATGCTGGAGTCAAGAAGAACCCTGTTCTATCTCAGTTCTGTTCCTCACTGGCTATGTGACAGAAGGAAAGTTCCATCATTACTTTGTGAGTTAACTTTCTTATTTGTAAACTGGGGGAAATGTTATCTAATATAGTTAAAGATCAAATGCCAGAGTATCCTGACCAAAAGTAGCTGGCAAGAGATTTTTTTTTTTTGGTTATATTGTATTATAGTTAAATATGAATGCCTTTAAGTGGGTCCTGAACTCCCCAGTCTACCAAAGCCCTTAATACTCCCAGCAACATTATACCCTGTCCTGTTTTACTTAATTTTGTTAATGGATTGATCCCTTAAGGAATTTAAATTTTAGATTTTTCCAGGGTTTTGATGAGAATAAAACAAGGGAGCCTCTCTTGCACAAAGCAGGGGCTCCATGCATTTTTCTTTCCATCTCCACCCACCCTGTTGAATTCTCTAACTCTTATATATATATATATTTTTTTCTAACCCTTATATTTTTAAACAGAGCCATTGGAAAGGTGATGCTTACCTGTTTTTCAGTTTTTTGTCTAAATTATTAAGAGGATATATCCAATTATCTGCCTTCTTATTAATGTCTACGTACACCCAACTGAACCCACTATTTTCCTCTCCCAAGTCCCTGGATAGTCTATGTTTAAGTTGATGGTGGCCCATTCTCCAAGACAGAGTCTTTGGAGTAATATTTTTGTGGCTCTCTCTCTTCTAATCCATCATTGGGTTCTACAAATCCTTTCAGGTTATCTTGAGTGTGCATATCTCTACCCATGACTCCTCAGAACCTAGTCACTACAACAGTCTCCCAATATGCCACACTGCCAGTCAGTCTAAACAACTTTCCTTTCAGGATGTCTTCTATCTTCTGCTTAAGAAGCACTTAATTTCCAATTCCTCTGCTAGACATTTGAAGTCTTTAAATATTTCCTTCCTACTTGATCTATTTGATTTTATTTCCCATCACTGTCCAGAATGCTTACCCTTCATGTGAGAATCACTTCCTGAGAATAAGAACTGTAATGACCTTCCAAGATACTATTCCCCCATGTTAAAAATGGGTAACCTGAGGCCCAGAGAGTGTTTCCAGTCTAAGAGCAGAAAATGACTGCATCTCTTCCTGAATAGACCACATTTATTCTTACTACTTCGCCCTCATCTCCCTATTCTACTTCTGTACAGAGAGCTTGCCTTCATTCCTTCTACCTATCCAAATCTGACCCAGGTTTAGTCATGTCTCTTTTCCCACACCCTCTAGAAATCTTGTTCTATACCTCCCTGTTCTCTAGTCTTGACTCATACTCTGGTACCCCTGCAATCTCTTTTCCTCCCACTCTATCTTGTACTCACTGTGCTCCTACAGCACTGGCACATTTCAGCCACAGGACATTTGTGCTTATCATTTTCTTACCTTATCCCTCTTGCCTGGTCAGCCTCTTCTTCTCATTTCAGTATCAGCTCAAATGTCACTTTTTTATAGATGCCTTTTCCAAGTAATCTTTCTAAAGTAGCCCCACTCTCTGGCTGCATCTCTATCTCAATACCATGTTTGTCTTTGTAATACTCATCACTGTCTGAAATTGTTTTACCCATTTTGTGTACTTATTTATGGTCCATCTTCAACCTTTGGTTGTAAACTCCATAAAGACTGGAGGCCTTCTCTTTCTCCTCCCTCCTCATACCCTCAGAACCTACCATGGTGCCTGCTATATTGTAGACTTATTAAATGCTTATTATTGAATGCATTAAGTTCCATTGTTTAAGTTCTGTTTTCCTAACTCCTTGGCCAATGAGTATGCTGAATGCATTTAAAGGGGCCACAGCAGAGTGGACATCAGTTGCCTTTAGAGGAGACTCTGGCACAAGGCTAAACTTCCTCCCAGGATCTGTTCCCAGGGTCCTGGTGCATCATCACTGAACCTCTGCTCTTAGCTTTGATCTCTTTATTAATGCATGCCTTGATAGTCTTCTCATGAACAGAGAATCTTTCTAAATGAACCAGCAATGGCTGCGTGACCAGAGTAGAAATGTATTTCTCCCTTGCGAATTTCTATTGGCACCTTGTTCTCATATTAATAACATTGCACTCTTTGCTTTTGAGTCCCTGAGAAGGAAAGGAGGTCTACACAGATGTTGTGCAATGTCTAGCCCTGTGCTCCAGTGGGGCCCACTTGAATAAAACAGATGTTGTTAGAGAAACACAGATGCAATGCTTGGGGACCCAGAGTCTTCAGAACTTCGTGAAAGCCTGTAAAAATGACCATTCTTTTATATTCTGAATCTCCAGCATAACCAAGCTGCATTTTTCTCACAAACATAAATTGTTGAAGAGCATTTAAAACTATACCTGAATTCAGGCTGCCCTTCACTTTATTGCTGCTGTAGTTGTCAGCTGGAAGTCTACACAGGTGAAGCTGAATGTGCATGTAGAAATCAAGGCTGTTTACGTCTTGAAATATTTCAAAGTGGTGGATGAGCTAGAGACAAACTGGAAAGAGAAATTTATAATAAATTCAGGTAGTTTTTTTAAAAAGAAGCTGCTCTTTTCTTTGTCATAGATTGCCCTTCTTAAATAACCTGAATCTGGATGGTTAAGGTTGGAAAAGTGTTTGAAGGTGAGATTAAGGTCCTCATGATCCAAAGTGGAAGATTTGTCTCCTGATAAAACCTTTGTTAAAGTGATTGTTCCTCATCTCCCCCAACTCTGCATTGATTTTCTTTCCTGTTAAATTCCTGACTGGTGTGATTACTTGAATTTTTGTTTCTAGGAAAAGAAGATGTGTTAGACTTCTGGAAAGAAATACCTGGCCTAGGAAAAAATAGTCAAGCCAAGTCAGAAGACAAGTCAGAAGAGTTTGTGCAAAATTACATCAAGATATGTCTGTGTAGTATTATCATTATAATTATCCTTTGATTTAGCAGAAAGAAAATATAATTTGAGAGAGAAATGTCTGAGTCAGGGAACTGTCATATTTTTGTTTCTGAGAAACAGGTTTCAGCTGATTGGTTTGAAAAAGTAATTAAACAGCACTTAGCACAATGTAGCCATGTGATTATCAATAAATACTTGTATTGAATGAGTAAATAAGTGAATACATTATTGATTGAATAAATGGATAAATATTCATGGGTACATGAATATTATTTACTCTAATGTTTTTGTACTCAGATGGAGCCAAATGTTTGGGTTTCTGAAAATTAGTAACTGTTAAGTTTATAATAAAATAATTTAAATTCCTTTTCTCTTCCAAACTCTTGATATATTTTACATTTTAAAAATCTTTTTAAAAATCTATAATTCTTTTATTCTAAAAAAATCAGACTCCATTTCTTTTCAACGAACAAAACCTTTAACTCTCAAAGTCCTGGCTAGAGGTTATTGATTAAGAGAAGCCTTTGTTTGCTTGTTTTTATGATGTAAACAGTATAGTAAAATGATTAATTTAAAATTTGGGATCAGATTATCTGGGTTTGAATCCATTCTCTCCCTTTCTATCTAGCTGACTCTGGGCATGTTATTTAATCTTTATGAGCTTTTATTACTTCATTTATAAAATGGGATAAAAATAATAATACTAATAACTATCTCAGAGGTGGGGAAGGTTTAAAAAGTTAATGCATGTAACAGCACCAAGGACAGCGCCTGGTATATATGTGAATTTTTTTTTTTTTTAAACATCTTTTTTGGGGAATAATTGCTTTACAGTGCTGTGTTACTTTCTGCTTTATAACAAAGTGAATCAGCTATACATATACATATATCCCCATATCTCCTCCCTCTTGCATCTCCCTCCCACCCTCCCTAACCCACCCCTCTAGGTGGTCACAAAGCACCGAGCTGATCTCCCTGTGCTATGCCGCTGCTTCCCACAGCTATCTCTTTTACATTTGGTAGTGTATATATGTCCATGCCACTCTCTCACTTCGTCTCAGCTTACCCTTCCTCCTCCCTGTGTCCTCAAGTCCATTCTCTACGTCTGCATCTTTATTCCTGTCCTGTCCCTAGGTCTTTGTAACCTTTTTTTTTTTAGATTCCATATATATGTGTTAGCATATGGTATTTGTTTCTCTCTTTCTGACTTACTTCACTCTGTATGACAGACTCTAGGTCCATCCACCTCACTACTCATAACTCAATTTCGTTTCTTTTTATGGTGGAGTAATATTCCATTGTATATATGTGTCACATCTTCTTTATCCATTCATCTGTCAATGGACACTTAGGTTACTTCCATGTCCTGGCTACTGTAAAAAAAAGCTGCAGTGAACATTGTGATCCATGACTCTTTTTGAATTATGGTTTTCTCAGGGTATATGCCCAATAGTGGGATTGCTGGGTCATATGGTAGTTCTATTTTTAGTTTTTTAAGGAACCTCCATACTGTTCTCCATAGTGGCTGTATCAATTTACATTCCCACCAACAGTGCAAGAGGGTTCCCTTTTCTCCACACCTTCTCCAGCATTTGTTGTTTGTAGATTTTCTGATGATGCCCATTCTAACTGGTGTGAGGTGACACCTCATTGTAGTTTTGATTTGCATTTCTCTAATAATTAGTGATGTTGAGCTGGTTTTCATGTGCTTCTTGGCCATCTATATGTCTTCTTTGTCTCCCTCTTTTTCTTGATGAGGCTGGCTATTGGTTTATCAATTTTGTTTATCTTCTCAAAGAACAAGCTTTTAGTTTTATTGGTCTTTGCTATTGTATTCTTTGTTTCTATTTCATTTATTTCTGCTCTGATCTTTATGATTTCTTTCCTTCTGCTAACTTTGGGTTTTGTTTCTTCTTCTTTCTCTAGTTCCTGTAGTTGTAAGGTGAGATTTTTTATTTGAGATTTTTCTTGTTTCTTGAGGTAGGCTTGTATAGTTATAAACTTCCCTCTTAGAACTGCTTTTGCTGCATCCCATAGGTTTTGGATCATCGTGTTTTCACTGTCATTTGTCTCTAGGTATTTTTTGATTTCATCTTTGATTTCTTCAGTGATCTCTTGGTTATTTAGTAATGTATTGTTTAGCCTCCATGTGTTTGTGTTTTTTACATTTTTTTCCTGTAATTGATTTGTAATCACATAGCGTTGTGGTCAGAAAAGATGCTTGATATTATTTCAATTTTCTTAAATTTACTGAGGCTTGATTTGTGACCCAAGATGTGATCTATCCTGGAGAATGTTCCTTGCACACTTGAGAAGAAAGTGTAATATGCTGTTTTTGGATGGAATGTCCTGTAAATATCAATTAAATCTATCTGGTCTGTTGTGTCATTTAAAGGCTCTATTTCCTCATTTATTTTCCTTTTGGATGATCTGTCCATTGGTGTAAGTAAGTGAGGTGTGAAAGTCTCCCACCATTATTGTGTTACTGTCGATTTCCTCTTTTATACCTGTTAGCAGTTGCCTTATGTATTGAGGTGCTCCTATGTTGGGTACATATATATTTATAATTGTTATATCTTCTTCTTGTATTGATCCCTTGATCATTATGTAGTGTCCCTCCTTGTCCCTTGTAACATTCTTTATTGTAAAGTCTATTTTATCTGATATGAGTATTGCTACTCCAGCTTTATTTTCATTTCCTTTTGCATGGAATATCTTTTTCATCCCCTCACTTTCAGTCTGTATGTGTCCCTAGGTCTGAAGTGGGTCTCTTGTATACAGCATATATATGGG
This sequence comes from Balaenoptera musculus, assembly GCF_009873245.2. Lineage (NCBI taxonomy): Eukaryota > Metazoa > Chordata > Mammalia > Artiodactyla > Balaenopteridae > Balaenoptera > Balaenoptera musculus. The sequence goes on along the minus strand of NC_045803.1, from coordinate 22,824,921 downwards.
TCTTGTTTTTGTATCCATTTAGCAAGCCTGTGTCTTTTGGTTGGAGCATTTAATCCATTCACGTAAAGTAATTATCGATATGTATGTTCCTATGACCATTTTCTTAATTGTTTTGGGTTTGTTTTTGTAGGTCCTTTTCTTCTCTTGTGTTTCCCACTTGGAGAAGTTCCTTTAGCATTTGTTGTATAACTGGTTTGGAGGTGCTGAATTTTCTTAGCTTTTGCTTGTCTGTAGAGCTTTTGATTTCTCCATCGAATCTGAATGAGATCCTTGCCAGGTAGAGTAATCTTGGTTGTAGGTACTTCCCTTTCATCACTTTAAGTATATCATGTCACTCTCTTCTGGCCTGTAGATTTTCTGCTGAGAAATGAGCTGTTAAACTTATGGGAGTTCCCTTGTATGTTATGTGTCATTTTTCCCTTGCTGATTTCAATACTTTTTCTTTGCCTTTAATTTTTGTCAATTTGATTATTATGTGTCTCGGCATGTTTCTCCTTGGCTTTATCCTGTATGGAACTCGCTGCACTTCCTGGACTTGGGTGGCTATTTCCTTTCCCATGTTACAGAAGTTTTCGACTATAATCTCTTCAAATATTTTCTCTGGTCCTTTCTCTCTCTCTTCTCCTTCTGGGACCCCTATAATGCGAATGTTGTTGTGTTTAATGTTGTCCCAGTGGTCTCTTAGGCTGTCTTCATTTCTTTTCATTCTTTTTTCTTTATTCTGTTCCGCAGCAGTGAATTCCACCATTCTGTCTTCCAGGTCACTTATCCATCCTTCTGCCTCAGTTATTCTGCTATTGATTCCCTCTAGTGTAGTTTTCATTTCAGTTATTGTATTGTTCATCTCTGTTTGTTTGTTCTTTAATTCTTGTAGGTCTTTGTTAAACCTTTCTTGCATCTTCTCGATCTTTGCCTCCATTGTTTTTCCGAGGTCCTGGATCATCTTCAGTATCATTATTCTGAATTCTTTTTCTTGATGGTTGCCTATCTCCACTTCATTTAGTTGTTTTTCTGGGGTTTTATCTTGTTCCTTCATCTGGTACATAGCCCTCTGCCTTTTCATCTTGTCTATCTTTCTGTGAATGTGGTTTTTGTTCCACAGGCTGCAGGATTGTAGTTCTTCTTGCTTCTGCTGTCTGCCCTAAGGTGGATGCGGCTATCTAAGAGGCTTGTGCAAGTTTCCTGATAGGAGGGACTGGTAGTGGGTAGAGCTGACTGTTGCTCAGGGGGGCAGAGTTCAGTAAAACTTTAATCTGCTTGACTGCTTATGGGTGGGGCTGGGTTCCCTCCCTATTCATTGTTTGGCCCCAGGCAACCCAACACTGGAGTCTCCCTGGGCTCTTTGGTGAGGCTAATGACTGGACTCTGGGAGGGCTCACACCAAGGGGTACTTTCCAGAACTTCTGCTGCCAGTGTCCTTGTCCCCACAGTGAGCCACAGCCACCCCTGCTTCTGCAGGAGACCCCCTAACACTAGCAGGTAGGTCTGTTTCAATCTCCCCTGGGGTCACTGCTCCTTCCCCTGGGTCCCGTTGCACACACTACTTTGTGTGTGCTCTCCAAGAGTGGAGTCTTTGTTTCCCCCAGTCCTGTCAAAGTCCTGCAATCAAATCCCACTAGCTTTCTAAGTCTGATTCTCTAGGAATTCCTCCTTCTGTTGCCAGACCCCCAGGTTGGGAAGCTTGACGTGGGGCTCAGAACATTCACTCCAGTGGGTGGACTTCTGTGGTATAAGTGTTCTCCAGTCTGTGAGTCACCCACCCAGCCATTATGGGATTTGATTTTACTGTGATTGTGCCCCTCCCATTGTGGCTTCTCCTTTGTCTTTTGATATGGGGTATCTTTTTTGGTGAGTTCCAGTATCCTCCTGTCAATGATTGTCCAGCAGCTAGTTGTGATTCTGGTGTTCTCACAAGAGGGGGTGAGAGCACGTCCTTCTACTCCGTCATCTTGGTCTATGGTTTCTGGTCTTACATTTACGTCTTTAATCCACTTTGAGTTATTTTTTAATGGTGTGAGAAAATGATCCAGTTTCATTCTTTTACATGTAGCTGTCCAGTTTCCCCAGTACCAATTAATGAAGAGACTGTCTTTTCCCTATTGCATATTTTTGCTTCCTTTGTCATAGTTTAATTGATTGACCATATGTAAGTTTATTTCTGGGGTCTATATTCTGTTCCACTGATCAATATGTCTGTTTTGTGCCAGTACCATATTGTTATCTTTACTGTAGTTTTGTAGTACTGTCTAAAGTCAGAGAGTGTGACACCTCTACTTTTGTTTTTTTTTTTTTTTCCTCAAGATTGCTTTGGCTATTTGAGGTCTTTTGTGGCTCCATATAAACTTTAGAATTATTTGTTCTGGGCCTATGAAAAATGTCATGGGTATTTTTTATAGGGATTGCATTAATCTGTAGATTGCTTTGGGTAGTATGGACGTTTTAACAATATTAATTATTTCAGTCCATGAAGATGGGATATCTTTCTATTTCTTTGTATCATCTTCAGTTTTCTTCATCTGCAATTCTCTTTTATAGTTTTCAGAGTATAGGTCTTTCACCTCCTTGGTTAAATTTATTCCTGGGTATTTTATTCTTTTTTATGCAATTTTAAACAGAATTGTTTTCTTGCTTTCTCTTTCTGATAGTTCAGTATTAGTGTATAGAAAAGCAAGATTTCTGTATATTAATTTTGTATCCTGCAACTTTACTGAATTCTTTATTAGTTCTAATAGTTTTTTTGGTGGAGACTTTAGAGTTTTCTATATATGGTATCATGTCAGCTGCAAATAGTAACAGTTTTACTTCTTCCTTTCCAATTTGGATGCCTTTTATTTGTTTTATCTTGTCTGATTGCTGTGGCTAGGACTTCCAATACCACATTAAATAGGAGTGTCAAGAGTGGGCATCCTTGTCTTTTTCCTGATTTTAGAGGAAAAGCTTTTAGCTTTTCAGTATTGAGTATGATATTAGCTGTGGGTTTGTCATAAATGACCTTTATTATGTTGAGATATGTCACCCCATACCAACTTTGATGAAAGTTTTTATCATGAATGGATGTTGAATTTTGTCAAATGCCTTTTCCACATCTACTGAGTTGATCATGTCATTTTATCCTTCATGTCGTTAATGTGGTGTATCACATTGATTTATTTGCAAATATTAAATTCTCCTTGCATTCCTGGGAAAAATCCCACTTGATCATGGTTTATGATTTCAGATAGACGATAGATAGATAGATAAATGATAGTTGAATTCGATTTGCTAGTATTTTGTTGAGTATTTTTGCATCTATATTTATCAGAGATATTGGCTTATAATTTTCCTTTTTTGGTGTCTTTGTCTGGTTTTGGTTTCAGGGTAATGGTGGCCTCAGAGAATAAGTGTGGTAGTGGTCTGTTCTCTTCAATTTTTTGAAATAGTTTGAGAAAGATAGATATTAGATCTTCTTTATAAGTTTGGTAGAATTCCCCTGTGAAGCCTTCCAGTTCTAGACTTTTGTTTGATGTGAGTTTTTAGATTACTTATTCAATTTCACTACTAGTGATCAGTCTGTTCAGATTATGTATTTCTTCCTGATTCAGTCTTGAAAGATTGTATGTTTCTAGGATTTTATCTATTTCTTCTAGGTTGACCAATTTTTTGGCATGTAACTGTTTGTAGATTCTCATGATTTTTTATATGCCTCTGATATCAGTTGTTCTCTTTTTTTATTTCTTATTTTATTTGGGTCCTCTCTCTTTTTTTTTTTATTGATGAGCCTGGCTAAAGTCTTATCAATTTGTTTATCTTTCAAAAAAAAAAGCTCTTGGTTTCATCAATCTTTTCTATTTTTATTATTATTATTTTTAATCTCTATTTCATTTATTTCCTCTCTGGTCTTTATTCTTTATTATTTCCTTCCTTCTGCTGACTTTGGACTTTATTTGTTCTCCTTTTTCTAATTCCTTTAGATTGTAGGTTAGGTTGTTTATTTGAGACTTTTTGTATTTCCTGTGGTAGGCCTGTATCATTATACGCTTCCACTGCTTTTGCTGTGTCCCATAGTTTTTGAAAAGTTGTGTTTTAATTTTCGTTTGTCCTGAGGTATTTTCTGATTTCCTCTTTGATTTCTTCATTGGCCCATCCTTTTTTTGTTTTTAGTAGCAGTTGTTTAGTCTCCAATTGTTTGTGCTTTTCCCATTTTTCTTCTTGTAATTGAATTCTAGTTTCATATCATTGTGGTCAGAAAAAATGCTTGATGTAATTTCTATACTCAAATGTTTTGAGATTCTTTTTTGTGGCTTAACATGTGATCTACCTTGGAGAACATTCCATATTCCCTTAAAAAGAATGTGTATTCTTCTGTTTCTGGATGGAATGCCCTGTAGATATCTATTTAGTCTAACTGGTCTAATGTGTCATTTAAGACCACTGTTTCCATATTGGTTTTCTGTCTGGATTATCTGTCCATTGATGTAAATGGAGCATTAAAGTCCCCTACTATTATTGTATTGTTGTCAATTTCTCCCTTTATGTCTGTTAATATTTGCTTTGTATATTTAAGTGCTCTTATATTAGGTGCATATATGTTAACAAATGTTTTATCTTCTTCTTGTGTTGATGCCTTTATCATTATATAATGCCCTTCTTTGTCTTTTGTTATAGACTTTATCTTAAAGTCTACTTTGTCTGATAAGAGTATTGCTATCCCAGCTTCCTTTTTGTTTCAATTCTCATGTAAAGTCTTTTTCATCCTCTCACTTTCAGTTTGTGTGTGTCTTTAGCTCTGAAGTGAGTCTTGTAGACAGATGTGTATAGATATGTCTTGTTCTATACCCAATCAGCCACCCTATGTCTTTTGATTGGAATTGTTTAATTCATTGACATTTAAAGTGATTATTGATAGGCATGTACTTACTGCTATTTTGTTACTTGTTTTCCAGTTGTTTTTGTAGCTCTTCTCTGTTCTTTATCTCTTCTTTTAGTTTCTTCCCTTGTGGTTTGATGATTTTCTTTAGTGGTACACTTGTGTTTCTTTCTCTGTATCTATTGTAGGTTTTGGGTTTGTGGTTACCATGGGGTTCATATATGTTGACCTATAACTCCATATCTACATTTTTAAAGGGATAATTTGAGTTCAAACACATTAGAAAAGATCTACATTTTTTACTCCCTTCCCCCATGTTTTGTGATTTTGATGTCATATGTTACATCTTCAAGTATATCCCTTAACTATGTATTGTAGTTATAGATGATTTTACAATTTTTGTCTTTTAATCTTTGTACTCACTTATATAAGTGGTTGACCCACAGCCTTTACTGTGTATTTGCCTTTACTAGTGGTAATTTTCCTTTCCTATAAATTATTTACCTCTTGTGGCTTTTTTTCCTATTTAGAGAAGACCCATTAACACTTCTTGTAGGATTGGTTCAGTATTGATGAATTCTTTTAGTTTTTGCTTATCGAGAAGTTCTTTATCTCTCTTTCAATTCTGAATAATAATCTTGCTGGGTAGAGTATCCTAGGTTGCAGGTTTATTCACTTTCAGCACTTTAACTATATCATGACATTCTCTTCTGGCCTGCAAATTTTCTGCAGAAAAATCAGCTGATAGCCTTATAGGTTTCCCTTGTATGTGACTCTGTTTTTCTCTTGATGCCTTTAAAATTTTCTCTTTAACTTTTGCCATTTTAATTATGATATCTCTTGGTGTGGGTCTGTGTGTGTTCATCTTTTTTGGGGCTCTGTGCTTCCTGAAACTAGAAATCTTTTTCCTTTTTCAGTTTTGGGAGGTTTTTGGTTTAAATACATTTTCTACACCTTTATCTCTCTCCTCTCCTTCTGGGACCCTATAATGTGAATGCTAGTATGCTTTATGTTGTGCCATAAGTCCTTTCATCTATCTTCATTTTTTTAAATTGTTTTTCATTTTGCTGTTCTGATTGAGGGATTTCCATTATTCCATCTTCCAGAGAGTTTATGCATTTTTCTGTATCACTTAGTCAGTTGCTAATTCCTTCTAGTGTATTTTTTAATTTCAGTTATATTCTTCAATTCTGACTGTTTCACTTTTATATTTTCTAGTTCCTTGTTAAAATTTTCACTGTGTTCATCAATTCCTTTCACAAATTCAGTTAGCATTCTTATTACTAATGCTTTGAACTCTTTATCTGGTAAATTATTCATCTCTGTTTCATTAGGGATTTTTTTCAGTTTTTTTCTTTTTCTTTCATTTAAAGTAAATTATTCTGTCTTCTCATTTTTTTTAACTTTCTCTATCTCTATGAAATTAGGTGAAGCAGTTACCTATCCTGGTCTCAAAGAGGTGTACTCATGTAGGAACATTGCTAAGAAGTCTGCATGTGCTCAGTGGCTTTGGTAGGAGAGCTGGATCTGAAGTGAACATGGGTCATGTTCCCCTCTCAGGGTATGTTGGCAGCTACCACTTTGGTCAGAGGTAGGGCTGAAGTTGCAGGGGCTATGGCCAGCTCCAGGTTTCACTTATCCTCAATGTCCATCCAACCTATCAAGGGTGGGATCAGGGCCCAAGCTGCTGGAGCAGAAGACCTGAGTGTTGGGTCTAAGCTGGTTCCATTCCCTATAAATGTGTGCTCCCCCAAGGGCACTTCTGCCTTAGTGGAGAGCAGTGCTGGCATAGGAAGGACTGGAGTGGATGCCTGTGTGAGCCATGGTGTGTGCTGGGATAGTCTCAGCAAGCCAGTTAGAGCCCCAGGCACTTTCCAATCCACTGCCTTCATGTGCTCAGTGACAATGGCTGCCCTCACCCCTTTCAGAGGCAGGGCTGGGTGTGAGATGGCTCTGCTTCCTCTAGGTGTATGCAATGGCACCTTAGCAATGACACCTTCACTCCAGTGGAGAACAGTACTGGAGCAGGAGGGGATGGAGCAGGCACCCAGTGTGGGCCAGGACACATGTTGGGATGGTCCTGGCATGCCAGTCAGGGCCTCAGGTAGCTCCCAATTCACGGCCTCCACGTGTATGCCAGCAATGGCCACTCTTACCCTGTTCAAATGTAAGGCCATGTCTGAGCCAGCTCTGTCCCCCACAGCTGCACTCTCCTTGGCAATTGAAGCTTTCACCCTAGTGGAGAGCTCTTCCGGAGCAAGAGGGGCTAGCTCAAGCACCCAGGGTGGGCTGAGGTGCACACTGGAGCAGTCACAGGAAATCAGACAGAGCCCTAGGCCATTTTCAGTCTACTTCCTCTGCCTTGTCCTTGGGAGTAAGCAAGTATATGTGAGCTTTTTATAACTGAAATCTTAGTTTCTTATAGCCCTCTGGTAAATCCCAGGAGTAAAATTTCAAACCGGCTAAGGAGACTCACTTCCTTGTGTCAGACCCCAGGACTGGGGTGCCCAATATGTGGCTTGAACCTCTCACTACCCAGAGAGGATCCTTGAGTCCATAATATCCCCCTCCTTGCCAGTGTCCCCTGCTAGGGGCATGTGTTCCAACCTGATCACTTTTCCTTTCTTACCTTACTCCATGTGGAGATCTTTCTTTCCAGCCTTGGTAATAGAAGAGCCTTTCTGCCAGCCTCCAGTTTGTTTTCAGCAAAAGTTGCTCTATGTGTAGATGTATTTTTGATGAGTTCATTGAAGTAGGTGATCTCAGTGTCCTCCTACTCCACCATTTTGATCTCCCTTCAATAAATATTTGTTGATAAATGAATTAAAAAACAAAAACTCTTCCTAGAGCCACTTCAGAAGAACAAGTGAATTAGAGTGGGTTTTCCCCATCTGTTTTGTTTTTTTTTTTTTTTTTTTTTTTTTGGCTCTTAGTTTCCTGACCAAGGATTGAACCCATGTCCCTTGCAGTGCAAGCACAGAGCCTTAACCACTGGACCACCCGGGAAGTCCCTAAAGTGGGTTTTTATTTTTTGTTTTTTGTAAAGAAAGCCAAAAAATAAGTTTGGCAATTTCTCAACTTCTGTGAATCTTTCTCATTATTCAACCAGACTTTCCTTCTACTTCTCTTGGTTTGTATGGTTTAATAAGTAGGATCATGTTCAAGGTCTCCAATGGACCATAGAAAACTCTAGAGGCTTTCATCGCTAATACAGCAGGGTAGTTGGTAAAAATAAATGGGGCAACAGAAGGGAAACCAGTTAGAAAAATTCCAGGGTGAGATACATTACTTCTGAAACTTTCTTGAGTTCAGTGTTCTGTGCATGCACAATTGCCCAGCACAGACTTGCCACTGCTCTCTTGGTGCAGGGAAGGAGGGGTAGGGTCTGGTGAACAACCTGAAAATGAGGCAGGGTCTCAGCCCAGAGGCTCAAGATGGCTGTTGAGTGAGAGGTTAGTTACAGAATTCTTTCCTATTTCTTCACTTTTGATTCTTGCCCTTATTTTCCTGTACAACACAGATTTAGAAGAGATTTGCTCATTTTCCCCAACACAAGGTGAAGATAAATTGTTGTTTTAGCTCCCTGGGACCTTGCCAGTTTGCTAACACAACAGTTAAAATCAAAGGAGGAGAAACATGTGTGTGGTTTCTCAACACACACATGTACACAGAGAGAGGCAGGTAGAACAGAGGGTTGTGGATGACTGTCTTGTAGACTGAACATCCTTTGACTTTTGTTCTTGTATGAAGATGGGAATTTGATAAAATTGGCAATTGGAGAATCATTTTTCTTTGGAAGCTTCAAGTTCATTTAATTTCCTCTTATTAAGTTCTAATTTGGAAGAAAAGACTTTTTCTTGCAGAGTGGAACAAACTTGATTCATATGAATGGCACGAATCAGAAAGCAGAATTTTGTCTAGTTATTAAGAAAACTGGAGTTTCTCTGGAGTCAAGCAAACTACAGAGTGCCATTTGTGCCAGGGTGAGGATCTGAAGCAGTAGTGAGCTCTTATATACTGGGCACCGTGGTCCCACTGTTCCTTTGATTCTTCCTGAGGATTTGGGAGGTAGCCATCAAGGTCTGTACAGCATGGAGAGAAAACACTTTCTCCTTCAGAGCCTCACTGATGAATCCCTTGTTTAGCTAGAGAAATAGAAAGGCCACTAAGGAAGTGGGGAGATGGCAGAAAGAAAATTACCATGTTGCTGTCTGCATGCAGAAATTGCAGGCTTTGCTGTGCTCTGTTAATGTCATTTACCCATACAAAGAACAGAAAAGAGCAGGCCCTGACCTTTATATTCACCATGCTTTATTGACACTGGGAAGAAGACACTGGCAAACAGAAGCCTCAGTTTCTTTCTGAGAACTGAACCTACTTCATCTCAAGAGATATGCTGAGTGGGAAACAATGCTTTTAATAAAATATGAATAAAATCATCACTATTTTATCTGAATATTTCCCATGTTCTTCCAGTGAGAACCAAGAAGTGGTCAATGAGTCTGAACCTGGAACAACAGGGCAAGACAGGGCACTACCCAAGGCTGAGAGAAAGATCTGAGAGAGGTCTTTCTCTCAGCCTTCCTGGGAGTCAGTGATGATTCCACCAGATGGTGTTTTTCTTTTCCTATGATCTGTTTGAGACAATTTCACTGAGCTGACAAATGAGCTGTCCAGTCAGAGCATAGATTTGAATCCAGACAGCCTAGATTGAATCATGGCTCTAGTGCTCATTAGCTTTGAGGCCTTGAGAGTTTCGTCTCCTTCATCAATGTAATGGCATACACTTTCCTACCTAAAAGACTGTTGACAATGCAGAAGAAAAACTTTTCTAAGTAAATGCACTAAATGCAGTTCAGATAAAAGGAGGGCACTGTGGGGCAAATGATAAGGACATAGAGAGATGTCACAGAACCCAAGAGAAAGTATTAAAGGTACCCAGGCCCCCAAAGAGACTCTGTGTCTGGGAGACTCTGTCCAGCCTCTCCAGCCTCTTCTACACTCATTGGTTTCTTTTGGTCTGGCACAGACTTCCTTGGCCCCAACATCTTTATAGTCTCCCAGTCCAAGTGCCCATTGCTACGTGACCTTCATCCCTAGTACCAAATTTTTGGGAGAGTAATCTGACTGGCTTAACTCATATGTTTTGAGTTAAAACATTTATACAATAGGTTTCTGGCCAAAAAAGGACTGTCTTTGGGTTAGGTTTCTGTCCTTGGGCAAATAAGTTACGACTGGAGTGGGAAAGGGGGGGTTATCACATGGAAACAAGACTGTTTAGAGCACCATTTCTTACAAGTAGCTGTGGGTAGGCAATTATTGTAAGGGCCAAGCATAGAGTAGATGTTCAATAAATAGCAGCTCAAAATTATTAGCATTTATTGAATATCATGATAGAACACATGACAGGTTTATAACAATGCATGAGCATCTCAATTTTTAAGAACCAGTTGGAAAGTAGTGTTTTGTTGAGTTTTAACAATAGAACTTAAGAAGTTCTATTAATTTAGTGAGTTGTATACTCATTTTGTATTATTTTTAATTAAGAAATGAACTATATACAGAAAAGAATTTAAAATATATCAGTTACAATATTTGTCAAATCATTTTAATAATAATAATAACTTACTGATAAAATTGAGAAATTTTGTTGCCATTTTCAGTCCCCTTGCCTTTCATACCCACCTAAACAAAACCACCATCATCCTTATATATCAGCCTTATATCCTTCCAGCCATGCTTTTATAATTTTATCACATTTGTTTGTATCCCTAAACAATATGTGGTATTATTTAAATATGTTCACAAATGGTTTCACATTATAGGTATACTTCAGATGACTTATTTTTCCAATATATTTATTTATTTTTAGATACCACATAGTATTTTGTGATATATCATTTTATTTGTGTGTTATTCTATTGATAGACATATAGGTGATTTCCAGTATCTTACTTTCACCAAAAAATTTTTGAGTGAGCATATCTTTCCTTTGGTGAATGGAATTTTAAATTCCTGTAGTGACATGACTTGCTTTGGGAATGTGTTACTTATTTTTAATACACTGTTATTCAAATTTTAAATCCCCTAAGCCTAAGGTGGTAAAGTAGATGCTATGGTGTGCCATCCAGATTCACTAGATCACCCAGAATGAGAAGACACTCCTTGTCTTAGCCAGCAAGACTGTTAACTGCTGACAATTAATAACTGAGCCTTTCCCTTTCCCAGGAATCACTCTTGCCTTAGCTAAGTTTACATCTCCGTCAGCCCATATCCAATGACTTGTTGATGATGGGGGAAAGACCCAACCCCATTGTCTCAATTTGTCACATCTCTGAAGGGTCCTCCAAAGAGACTGGCTGAGGCCATTTTGTGACTCCACTGCATTTTTACTTCTCCTTTTGCTTAATCCTACTCCTTTCACTCACAACTGTTGTTCCTGAAAGCACTCCCTATAAACCATGTGCAGGCAAATCTCAGTTTCAGTCTGTTTGCCAGGGGACCCAACCTACAAAATTTGGTGCCAAGAGTAGTTGGAGAAGGTAGATTCTAAAATGCAATATAAGATCTTGATATCCTACTGGCTGGCTGACAACTTGGATTCCATCAAAGGTTGTAGCTTGAGTGTGGATAGTCCCTGGTGTGTAATAGCAATGTCATTATCAAACCTTTCACTAGTGGTGAATGGGATATTGGGATATTGGTGGATAAATAATGGGACAATGACTCAGGCATTTTAGAAATACTGGGAAGTTGGCTGATTGAAGGAGAGAAAGGAAAGATTATATCAATAGATAAGAACTGAGAAGTTAGACCTCCCCTTGGTCCCACTGGATCCCAGAGATAGCCATATTTCTGAGGATGAATCTCCATGCTGGACTCAGCTCTGCCTCTTGTGATTTAATTTCAGGGGCCTGTCTTGTCCTCCTTCTAGGAAATCAGCCAAAGGAAAAATTCATGAAGTCATCACCATGATGACTGCAGACCCCTTTAAGTTAAAAAATAGATTTGGCACTAGGTACATTCTTAGCAATGCATTCTATCACCTTTTGAACCTGGTTTTGGGCAGAGGTTTGTCACATTTTAGTAGACTCAAAATGCTGTACAGTATCATGGGCTTGTGGTATGACATCAGCCATCCCTTACTCTGGATAACATATTTTTTTAATCCACAGAGCATATTATACTTTTGTAGAGAATCACAATGAGGAGCTTGAGTTCTAGAGTCAGACATTGGTATTTGATGCTCACTTATTATTTCTATTTATTTATTTATTTACTTTTGGCCACTTGTGTGGGTTGCAGAATCTTAGTTCCCTGACCAGGGATTGAACCCGGAGCCCTGCAGTGGAATTGCAGAGTCCTAACCACTGGACCACCAGAGAATTCCCTTGAAGCTCATTCTTGCTTATGTGTTGTGAAACCATAGACAATTTACTTAACTTCTCCTTATATCCATTGCATTCACCGAGCTGGAGTAACAAATCTATCCTATTGGGTTGTGAATATTAAAGAAGTGAACACCAATCATCATTATTAGTAGTTTGATTATCTATGCACCCTGCCTCTGTTCTAGCCACAAAGAATTTCTTTTCATTCTCCAAATGTCCCAACACTTTGGACATATTCATTCTCTTCCTCCAGGATTCTTACATCATTGTTTCCTGATATACTCCTATCCATCCTTCAAGGCTAGTTTATATGTTATCTCCCTCTGGAAAGCCTTTGTCAGCCCCATAATGCAAGAATAATGACTCTCTTCCCCACCTGAGAGAGCATGCCCCCCCCTACTGTTTTTCTTTATCCCCTATTATGGCACTTACCCTACTGAAATGTTGCTGATCCCCCCCACTGAACTATGAAGACCTCTACCACATTGTCTTCTCTATCTTTCTGGAAGCTGAGCAGACCCTGACACATATTCAGGAAATATGTGTTATAATCAATGAAAAAATATGAGCTTGTTAAGATATTTAAATACTTTCAAAGTCACATTACTAAATAAACCACTATAGTCTTTTTGTCCTTATATTCTACTAGTGACTATTTGAGCCTAAAATGATTCAAGTCTGCTTTGCTTTACATCTAAGAGTCTGCATTCTTATTTTTTAAAGTAATGCTAGAACCCTACAACCCATTTATGGTTTTCTCTTCTCTTGTCTGGACCAGTGCCTGAATTCCTGGCTGGTCTATTGCCTATGGTCTTTTTTTTTTAATTTTTTATTCTATTATCCATATAGTTCTAAGGATTCTTTTCCTTAGGTATTGATTTTGTAGTTTTTAGTCCAAAAGACTTCAGTGTTCTCTGTTGCTTAGAATAAATATAAATAAAAAATAAATTGAATAAAATCTAAGTTCCTTCCTGGCTCACCCAGTCCACCTTCCCAGACTTATCATCCCTTTATGAACTCCATAATTCTTTACTCTACTCACACAAAACACTAACACGGTCTTCCAGGATCTCTCAGATACTTCATTTTGGTAGAGCATGGTTAGGGGTACTCTTGCAACAGTGATCCTAGGTGATCTGTGTAGAAGTTTGATATTATGAACTTTCTACAAAAGCTGGGCATCTGGATGGTGAGAATATTCTCAGGGTGTCATTTAAGGAGCTGGGGGCTCAAATCAGCTCAGAGAAAACTAAGATGCACATGTAGGATGTATTTATTTACTTATATTTACTCATTCAACCAATTTTTGACCACCTACGTACTATGTGCCAGGCACTGGGGATTCAGTGTTGAGCAAGAGGAGATTTCTGTTCTTATGAAGCCTATGTTCTATCACTTTTACCAGATAGTGGTAGGAAGATGAGATCAGAATGATAGGTAAGGGCAAAATGCTGAAGAACTTAATAGTTCTTAATAGACCACAGTAAGGAGTTTGGTCTTTTCTTTGAATGTGATGGGAAAATATTGAGAGTTTTAAGTAAGGACTGACATTACATGATCTGCTTTTTAAAAGAACAGTCTCTCTGCTGGATAAAAAGTAGATTGTAGGGGTACTAGCGTGGAAATGGGAAACCAACAAGAAGACAATTATAAGTTGTTCAAGTGAGAAAGTATAGTGTTTGGCTCAGGAAGACCATAAAGAAAAAAGAAAGAGACTGGTACAATATATATTTTGTGGATGTAGTAAAACAATGTGCTAATGCTTTCAGTGTTGGAGGCTAGGAAAGAACGAATCCAGAAGGATGCTTGAAGTTTTGATTTTAGCAAATGATGAAACATCACAATTTCTGCTTCATAAGTAAAAGGTTCCTGTGAACTACTCAAGTGGAGATGTTGGACAGGCAGTTTGATACACCAATCAGAAACTCTCAGGTGGAGGTCCAAGCTAAAGACATGAATTAGAATGCCATCAGCTTATACAAGTATTTAAAGCCATGGGGCTAAATGGGATAACTTGGGAGAGAGTGTAGATCAAAGACAAAAGTCATTATCACTGAGTATTCTGCTCTCCACACATTTACACGTTGAAATGAGAAAAAAATGAGTGGCTGGTGATGTAAGAAGACAGCCAGGAGAATGTGGTGTAAGCTAAGCCCATGGTGAGTGCTTTATATTCTTGTCTCATTTAATCCTTGCAAGACATTTGTAGGACAGATAATATTTTCATCTCCATATTTTAAATGGGAAAATCTAAAGTTTGTAGAATAAAGGCTTCAGCCTCCTAGACCTTCCCTGAGTTTCAAAGGGCAGAGTCAAACAGTTACTAATTAAGGAAGGGAGGGAATGTAGGAAAAAAGGAAAAGCAGTGAAGAAACAACAGTACAGGTATGGGGTAACAATCTGATACAAATATCTGAGTTCTTCTATGAACTAAGGCCCCCATCCAGGTGAAGGATGGTAATTTTAGGCTGAGCACAAGATTCCTGGAACACCACCCTGTTATTTCACCACCAACCAACCAATCAGAAGAAAGTCACACACCCTGCAGCCTTCACCCCAAATTTTGCCTTTAAAAACTCTTGCCCCCAAACCATCAGAGAGTTTGGGGTTTTTGAGCATGAGTTGCCCATTCTCCTTCCTTGGGCCTTGCAGTAAAACTTTCTCTGCTCCAAACTCCAATATTTTGGTTTGTTTGGCCTCACTGTGGGTTGGGCTCACAACCTGCATTTCAGCAACACCTTCACAGGTTTTCCAACCACTGCTTTGCTCTGCTGAGATCATCAAAGCTGCTGTGGGAACTGAGGTGAGGCTGTGATGCAATCCATGTGGGCCTGAAGTTAAAAGTCACTGCTCTCATCATATTATGAGCGTGTAACCTTGGGCAAGTTATGTAACATCTCTGATTTTAAATGTTCTAATCTGTAAAATGGATGTCTTAGGTCAGCTTCCCTAAAAATAGATCCTGAGATAGGGGTTTGTGCCTTCAGGAGAAATGGATAAGAGAGAGATAAGTAGCATAGGGAAGAACATGGTTAAAGGTGAAGTCTAGTTTCAGTCCGATCCACTAAGGAGCCATGGAACTCAAATTTCAGAATCTGTGGGCAGAATGGAACAGAGCTTTTGTATCCTTGCCACAGCCGGTCACTGGCCATAGGCTGTAGGAGGAATGGGTGTGATATAATTCCCAGTACTTCTGGGGCAGGGGGCTTCTTAACCTTGGGAGAGGGTTGCAGGGAGACCTACTAGCTGAGCAGAGGCTAGAGGATAGACACACCAATTAAACAGTTGGAAGGACTCTCAATGGTTCTTGCAACATCTCATAGGATATTTATTAGAATTAGACCAGATATTCATAAGACAGACCCTACACTTAAAAATACTCAATAAATGGAAGCCAAAGTGAGCTAGGGTGTCTTTTCACTTAAGCCAATGGGTCTCAAATTCCAACGAGATTCAAAATCACCTGAAGGACTAGTTAAAATACATATTGCTGAACCCCATCTCCAGAGTTTCTGATTAGGAGGGTCTCGGGGGAGGACCAGAGAATTTGCATTTCTATTAAGTTCTCAGGTGATCCTGTTGCTGCTGGGGGTTTGAGAAACACTGGACCAAGCAAATTAAAAGTATAAACAGGATTGCAAAGTGACTTATGTACTCTTCAAGACTTGGCTCCTGTACCATCTGCAAGAAGCCATCCATAGGTAGCTCAGACCCTCACAATCTCTCCTATCTCTACTACTTTGTAGCTGTTTGGGAAGAAGAAATTTTCCTCTACCCTTCTAAGTTCTTCTGGCTGACCTAAGAATTAAATTGACATGAGACAGATTAACAAGAAAAAAATCAAACAAAAATTTTATAACATGTATACATGGGAGAGACCCAGAGAAAATGAGTATCTCACCTAAATCTCTTAAGCCCCTACCTTAAATACCATCTTCAGCTAAAGACAAAAGAGGATGCAGGGGAAATGGTTTGGAACGTCAAAGGGGAGGAAGGCAAATCACATGGAGATGGAAAAGCAAATGTTTGCTGAGCCAGGCAGAGATAATGGGACACAGAGTGGACTTGGACTTTTCATCACAAAGCCAGCTGTCTGGGGAGATGGTGGACTCGGCATCCCCCAAAAACCATCTCTGAAGATTCTGCTCAGCCTTGAAAGTTTTTAAAAGGAGAAAGAAATCTCAGTTAATCATTGGGATAGGGGGTCAGAGCCATCACCCTCTCCCACTGTGTGCAGTCTTGTGTGCAGGCTTCCTGTGATTTTTCTTTAGATGCTACCTTGTTTACACAGTTTGTTTGCAAGATTATTGAAAGGGAAGCGATAGAAGAAATCTGGTCATCTGTTAATTACTTATTCTTCATTTTTACTTCTTTGATCTATGGAAAGAACCAACACACTAGGCAAGGTATGGGAGTGATCAAAAGATTTGAAAGGCGTGTTAGGGCTTGAGATGAGTAGAGCTTGGGGGTGCCTGGTTTAAGGTTAGTGTCAAGACCAAAGGGGCCTCCCACAGAGAGCTCTTTCCTGCAAAGTGCTCTTTCCTGCCAAAGCTGCTTACAAATAAAGCCATTTTGTACCTGGTAATAACCTATCTATCTCATGTTGTATTCTGCATGCAGTGGTGAACTAGAGCCACCTGGTACCAGCTCATGAAAGCCAATTATTAAATATTTAGTAATTTTGCTAGCTGGTTGTTAAACTGTAGGGGAGCAAAACTTGACACCTTAAAATGTCTCTTTGGCATATAGATTATTGCCAACTGAAAAACATCAAGGCCAAAAAGACTCACGAAGAAACTTTGACTTTCCCCTTAACTGCTTAAAAGAATTTACATGGAGGGCTTGCTTCAAAATAGAGCAGATACCTGCAAAAAATATGGGCTAGGTGTGTGAGGGGGAAAATCTTAGAGATCAGGGTCCACTCTGTGTCTCATTGTCTCTACATGGCCCCTCAAACATTTGTTTACCAAAAATTTGCTTTTCCATATCCATGGAATTGTTTTTCTCCTCTTTGAAGTCCCAAACCACTACCCCTCAATGTTCTCTTTTGTCTTTAACTAAAGATGGTATTTCAGATGAGGGCTAGTCATTTTGGTGAGTTACTCAGCTTTCCTGGGTTTCTACCATGTATACATGTTATTAAACTTTTGTTTAATTTTGTTGGAGAGGGGTAAATTTCCCCCTCTACCCTTCTTGATTTCTTGTGGTTGGACTAGTAGTAAAATGGACACAAGACAAGTTAACAGGAGAAAAAGAAACACGCTTTAATTCATACACGTGGAGGTCCAATGGGACCTAAGAAGTGAACAAAGCAGGAAGCTTTTATACTTTATAGGCAAAGAAATAATAAATTTGTGAGGAAATGACAGGATGAACAAAATTGGGTTTGGGGTGCCCAATTAGTGAAGAATCCAAACAGAGTTTGGTCTTGGGGTAGTAAATTACAAAAGTAACAAGGTTTGTTTACATAGGCTTCTCAATCCTGAATCCCCTAACTTTGGCAATAACAATGTCCTTCTACCTCCAGATGCAGGGAGTGCACATTTCACATGAGTGTTCTGTTTCCTGCTTTCAGGGAGACAGAGAGAAGAGGCAGTGTTACTTTTGCATTGGCTGTTTCTTAAGTAATTTTAATTCAAAATAATCAATATGCCATTGAAGTACATTTTGGAGTGGCTTATCCTGGACCTCAACACTATGCTCTTGAGGTTATTTACTTACATCTATTTTGGTGTATTCCAACTGTGCATTCAGTGATATCATGTTGGTAACTTGAAATTGGCCATGGTGGGACTATTTACACTATGATCTGAAAGCCCATCATTAACATAACCAGTGTGCTACTGCCTGAAGACATCATGCATTTATTACCTAACTGGTTTGCAAGTTCCCTGAGACTCCTGAGTGTGATTTTTAAAGCAGAAACAAGAGAAAAGTCCAGAGAACCAATGAGGTGTTTAATCTATATTCATGATGAATTTAAGAGAACAGGGGCATTGGAAGCATTCACTGATATACAAGATTCCATAAGTTCATTGTAAATTATATTATGTTACTTATTAAATTGCAAACCATTTACCTAAAACTGAGCAAGAACATGTGGGGCCCTCCTAGGTACAAAAGCTTTTCTGTGTCCCCACATTTCTTGTTTGTAGGAAAAACGCTTCAGCCTCTTAGACCTTCCCTGAGTTCCAAAAAGCAGATTCAAACAGTTACTAATTAGGGAAGGGAGGGAATGCAGAAACAAAGGAAAGGCAGTCAAGAAACAATAGTGTAGTGATCTGATTCCTCCTGAAGGGATATACATAACAACCTGATACGTATCTCTGAGTTCTTCTACAGGAAAAATGGCCCTTACCCAGGTGGAGGATGGTGACTTGAAGCTGAGCACAAACACGTGGGCCCTGACTGGTTGGAACCAGAAGGCTGATGACTGAGGCTCCTGGAACACTGTACTGTTACCTCACCAACAACCAATCAGAATAAAGTCACATATCCTGCAACCGTCACCCCAAAATTTGCCTGTAAAAACTCTTCTCTGAAAACCACTGGGGAGTTCAAGATTTTTGAGCCTGAGCCACCCCTTCTCCTTGCTTGGCCCTCTCATAAAACTCTCTCTGCTCTAAACACTGATGTTTCAGTTTGTTTCACCTCACTGTGTGTCAGGCACATGAACCTGGGTTCAACAACATACCCACTCAAATCACTGTCCTTGAAAGTCATAAATCTGGATTTTTCTCTTTTATAATATTACCCACTTGAAATCTTCTCAAATTAAAAATACCTTTTCCCTCAATCAGTCCCAATCATCCAGCTTAAAACTTTCTTCTACTTTCATTTGTATTGTCTCAGAAGAATGGCTGGGGCATCTCCTCAACCCAAGCAAAATATTTTAGGGCAGCTCTCCTACACCAGAAGCCTAGCCTTAGCATGCTAGAGGAAGGGGGCATGAAGATGGAGAAGAGGGCTCTATGGCAAGTATAAAGGCAGAGACTGAAATAACCAGGGCAGTACATGCCAGAGAGAACAAAGGACTGCAGGCTGTGAGAAGTTGGGGATTCATTCCTTAGATTCACTTATTTATGATATAGAATATAGAAACTGGAGATAAAATCTGGAAAGCAATGGTATGTTTGATTTCCCTGGAATGTACTCTCTGAGTGTTCTGGCTCTGAAGATTTAAAGAAGAGACCATTAGTAACAGAGGGTAGCCCAAGGAACTGAAAATCAGGATTCTAGTCTTGGTTTTATTGCTAATGCACTGGGTAACTTTGATCAAGTCACTGGGCTTATATTTAGGTCTTTAATCCATTTTGAGTTCATTTTTGTGTATGGTGTCAGGGAGTGTTCTAATTTCATTCTTTTACATGTAGCTGTCCCAGCAGCACTTATTGAAGTGGGTGTCTTTTCTCCATTGAATATTCTTGCCTCTTTTATCAAAAATAAGGTGACCATATGTGTGTGGGTTTATCTCTGGGCTTTCTATCCTGTTCCATTGATCTATATTTCTGTTTTTGTGCCAATACCATATTGTCTTGATTACTGTAGCTTTGTAGTATAGTCTGAAGTCAGGGAGTCTGATTCCTTCAGCTCCATTTTTCTTTCTCAAGATTCCTTTGGCTATTCAGGGTCTATTGTGTTTCCATACAAATTGTGAAATTTTTTGTTCTAGTTCTGTGAAAAATGCCATTGGTAGCTTGATAGGGATTGCATTGAATAGGTAGATTGCTTTGGGTAGTATAGTCATTTTCACAATATTGATTCTATTGTGTTTCCATACAAATTGTGAAATTTTTTGTTCTAGTTCTGTGAAAAATGCCATTGGTAGCTTGATAGGGATTGCATTGAATAGGTAGATTGCTTTGGGTAGTATAGTCATTTTCACAATATTGATTCTTCCAATCCAAGAACATGGTATATCTCTCCATCTGTTGGTATCATCTTTAATTTCTTTCAACAGTGTCCTATAGTTTTCTGCATACAGGTCTTTTGTCTCCTTAGGTAGGTTTGTTCCTAGGTATTTTATTCTTTTTGTTGCTGTGGTAAATGGGAGTGTTTCCTTAATTTCTCTTTCAGATTTTTCATCATTAGTGTATAGGAATGCAAGAGATTTCTGTGCATTAATTTTGTATCCTGCAACTTTACCAAATTCATTGATTACCTATAGTAGTTTTCTGGTAGCATCTTTAGGATTCTCTATGTATAGTATCATGTCATCTGCAAACAGTGACAGCTTTACTTCTTCTTTTCTGATTTGGATTCCTTTTATTTCTTTTTCTTCTCTAATTGCTGTGGCTAAAACTTCCAAATCTATGTTGAATAATAGTGGTGAGAGTGGGCAACCTTGTCTTGTTCCTGATCTTAGGGGAAATGTTTTCAGTTTTTCACCATTGAGAATGAGGTTGGCTGTGGTTTTGTCATGTATGGCCTTAATTATGTTGAGGTAAGTTCCCTCTGTGCCTACTTTCTGGAGGGTTTGTATCATAAATGGGAGTTGAATTTTGTTGAAAGCTTTTTCTACATGTATTGGGATGATAATATGGTTTTTCTCCTTCAATTTATTAATATGGTTTATCACATTGATTGATTTGCATTATATTGAAGAACCCTTGCATTCCTGGGATAAACCCCACTTGATCATGATGTATGATCCTTTTAGTGTGCTGTTGAATTCTGTTTGCTAGTATTTTGTTGAGGATTTTTGCATCTATGTTCATCAGTGCTATTGGCCTGTAGTTTTCTTTTTCTATGACATCTTTGTCTGGTTTTGTTATCAGGGTGATGGTGGCCTCATAGAATGAGTTTGGGAATGTTCCTCCCTCTGCTATATTTGGGAAGAGTTTGAGAAGGATAGATGTTAGGTGTTCTCTAAATGTTTGATAGAATTCACCTGTGAAACTATATGGTTCTGAGCTTTTGTTTGTTTGAAGAGTTTTAATCATAGTCTCAATTTCAGTGCTTGTGATTGGTCTGTTTATATTTTCAATTTCTTCCTGCTTCAGTATTGGAAGGTTGTGCTTTTCTAAGAATTTGTCCATTTCTTCCAGGTTGTCCATTCTATTGGCATAGAGTTGCTTGTAGTAATCTCTCATGATCCTTTACATTTCTGCATTTTCAGTTGTTACTTCTCCTTTTTCATTTCTAATTCTATTGATTTGAGTCTTCTCCCTTTTTTTCTTGATGAGTCTGGCTAATGGTGTATCAATTTTGTTTATCTTCTCAACGAACCCCTTTTAGTTTTACTGATCTTTGCTATTGTTTCCTTCATTTCTTTTGCATTTATTTCTGATCTGATCTTATCTTTATGATTTCTTTCCTTCTGCTAACGTTGGGGGTTTTTTTTTGTTCTTCTTTCTCTAATTGCTTTAGGTGTAAGGTTAGATTGTTTATTTGAGATGTTTCTTGTTTCTTGAGGTAGGATTGTATTGCTGTAAACTTCCCTCTTAGAACTGCTTTTGCTGCATCCCATAGGTTTTGGGTCACCGTGTTTTCATTGTCATTTGTTTCTAGGCATTTTTTGATTTCCTCTTTAATTTCTTCAGTGATCTCTTGGTTATTAAGTAGTGTATTGTTTAGCCTCCATGGGGTTGTATTTTTTACAGATTTTTTCTTTTAATTGATATCTATTCTCATAGCATTGTGTTTGGAAAAGGTACCTGATACTATTTCAATTTTCTTAAATTTACCAAGGCTTGATTTGTGACCCAAAATATGATCTATACTGGAGAATGTTCAATGAGCACTTGAGAAGAAAATGTATTCTGTTGTTTTGGATGGAATGTCCTATAAATATCAATTAAGTCCATCTTGTTTAAAGTATCATTTAAAGCCTGTGTTTCCTTATTTATTTTCATTTTGGATGATCTGTCCCTTGGTGAAACTGAGGTGTTAACGTCCCCTACTATAATTGTGTTACTGTTGATTTCCTCTTTTATGGCTGTTAGCTTTTGCCTTATATATTGAGGTGCTCCTATTTTGGGTGCATAAATATTTACAATTGTTATATCTTCTTGGATTGATCCCTTGAGCAATAGTGTAGTGTCCTTCTTTGTCTCTTGTAATAGTCTTTATTTTAAAGTCTATTTTGTCTGATATGAGAATTGTTATGCCAGCTTTCTTTTGATTTCCATTTACAGGGACTATCTTTTTCCATCCCATCACTTTCAGTCTGTGTGTGTCCCTAGGTCTGAAGTGGGTCTCTTGTAGACAGCATATATACGGGTTTTGTTTTTGTATTCTTTCAGCCAGTCTATGCGTTTTGGTTGGAGCATTTAATCCATTTACATTTAAGGTAGTTATCGATAAGTATTTTCCTATTACCATTTTCTTAATTGTTTTGCATATGTTATTGCAGGTCTTTTCCTTCTCTTGTGTTTCCTTCTAGAGAAGATCCTTTAGGATTTGTTTTAAAGCTGGTTTTGTGGTGCTGAATTTTCTTAGCTTTTGCTTGTCTGCAAAGGTTTGAATTTCTCCATTGAATCTGAATGAGATACTTGCTGGGTAGAGTAATCTTGGTTGTAGGTATTTCCCTTTCATCACTTTAAATATGTCTTGCCACTCACTTCTGGCTTGCAGAGTTTCTGCTGAAAGATCAGCTGTTAATCTTATGGGGATTCCCTTTTATGTTATTTGTTGTTTTTCCCTTGTTTTAAAATTTTTTTCTTTGTATTTAATTTTTGATAGTTTGATTAATAAGTGTCTTGCTGTGTTTCTCCTTGGATTTATCCTGTATGGGATTCTCTGTGCTTCCTGGACTTTATTGACTATTTCCTTTCCCATATTAGGGAAGTTTTCAACTATAATCTCTTCAAATATTTTCTCAGTCCCTTTCTCTTTCTCTTCTTCTTCTGGGACCCCTATAATTTGAATGTTGTTGCATTTAATGTTGTTCCAGAGGTCTCTAAGACTATCCTCAATTCTTTTCATTATTTTTTCTTTATTCTGCTCTGCAGTACTTATTCCCAATATTTTATCTTCCAGGTCACTTATCCGTTGTTCTGCCTCAGTTATTCTGCTATTGATTCCTTCTAGGGAATGTTTAATTTCATTTATTGTGTTGTTCATCATTGTTTGTTTACTTTTTAGTTCTCCTAGGTCCTTGTTAAACGTTTATTGCATTTTCTCCATTCTATATCCAAGATTTTGGATCATCTTTACTGTCAGTACTCTGAATTCTTTTTCAGGTAGACTGCCTATTTCCTCTTCATTTGTTTGATCTGGTGGGATTTTACCTTGCTCCTTCATCTGCTGTGTGTTTCTCTGTCTTCTCATTTTGCTTAACTTACTGGGTTTGGGGGGTCTCTTTTTCACAGGCTGGAGGTTTGTAGTTCCCATTATTTTTGGTGGCTGTCCCTAGTGGCTAAGCTTGGTTCAGTGGGTTGTGTAGGCTTCCTGATGGCAGGGACTGGTGCCTGTGTTCTGGTGGATGAGTCTGAATCTTGTCTTTCTGGTGAGCAGGACCACATCCGGTGGTGTGCTTTGGGGTGTCTGTGACCTTATTATGATTTTAGGCAGCCTCTCTGCTAATGGGTAGGGTTGTGCTCCTGTCTTGTTAGTTGTTTAACATGGGATGTCCAGCACTGTAGCTTGCTGGTTGTTGCATCAAACTGGGTCGTAGCATTGAGATGGAGATCTCTGGGAGAGCTTTCACTGTTTGATATTTCGTGAAGCTGGGAGGTCTCTGGTGGACCAATGTCCTGAATTTGGCTGACATCTGGCCAGAGTATCAAGATGCTGTCTGTCACATGGCTCAGAAGAAAAGGGAGAAAGGAAGGAAGGAAGGAAAGAAGGAAGGAAGGAAGGAAGGAAAAATAATATAAAAAGAAATTTTTATTAAAATGAAATTTTTTTAATTATTAAAAAATTTAAAAGTAATTTAAAAAAAAGGAAAAAGAAAGAAAGAAAGAAGAGAGCAACCAAACCAAAAAACAAATCCACCAATGATAACAAGAGCTAAAAACTATACAAAAAAAAAAAAAAAATACGGACAGACAGAACCCTAGGACAAATGGTAAAAGCAAAGCTATACAGACAAACTCACAAAAAGAAGCATACACATACACACCCACAAAAAGAGAAAAAGGAAAAAAATTATATATCTACATATTTTAAAAAAGGGAGAGAGCAACCAAATCAATAAACAAATCTCCCAATGAAAATAAACTCTAAATACTAAACTAAATAAAAATAAAACCAGAAACCAGTCAGTCGCATACAGCAAACCCCAAGTCTACAGTTGCTCCCAAAGTCCACCGGACTTTATATTCAGGTATTCCACAGATGCAGGGTACATCAAGTTGATTGTGGAGGTATAATCTGCTGCTCCTGAGGCTGCTGGGAGAAATTTCCCTTTCTCTTCTTTGTTCACACAGCTCCTGGGGTTCAGCTTTGGATTGGCCCTGCCTCTGCATGTAGGTCATCTGAGGGCGTCTGTTCCCCCCAGACAGGACGGGGTTAAAGAGCAGCTGATTAAGGGGTTCTGGCTCACTCAGGCCGGGGGGAGTGAGGGGTACGGAATGCAGGGCAAGCCTGCGGTGGCAAAGGCCAGCATGAAATTGCAACAGCCTGAAGCACGCCATGTGTTCTCCCAGGTAAGTTGTCCCTGGATCATGGGACCCTGGCAGTGGCAGGCTGCACAGGCTCTCAGGAGAAGTGTGAATAGTGACCTGTGCTTGCACACAGGCTTCTTGGTGGCTACAGCAGCAACCTTAGCATTTCATGCCTGTCTCTGATGTCCGCGCTGATAGCCGCGGCTTGCGCCCATCTCTGGAACTCATTTAGGCAGTGCTCTGAATCCCCTCTCCTCGCACACCCTGAAACAGTGGTCTCTTGCCTCTTAGGCAGTTCCAGACTTTTTCCCGGACTCTGTTCCATCTAGCTGTGGCACACTCGCCCCCTTCAGGCTGTGTTCACGCAACCAACCCCAGTCCTCTCCCTGGGATCTGACCTCTGAAACCCAAGTCTCAGCTCCCAGCCCCCACCTACCCTAGCAGGTGAGCAGACAAGCCTCTCAGACTGGTGAGTGCTGGTTGGCAGTGATCCTCTGTGAGGGAGTCTCTCCGCTTTGCCCTCTGCACCCCTGTTTCTGCACCCTCCTTCATGGCTCTGAAGCTTCCCGCTCCCCCCCACCCCCCTTCTCCACCAGTGAAGGGGCTTCCTAGTGTGTGGAAACTTTTCCTCCTTTACAGCTCCCTCCCAGAGGTTCAGGTCTATCCCTATTCTTTTGTCTCTGTTTTTTCTTTTTTCTTTTGCCCTTTCCAGGTACGTGGGGAGTTTCTTGTGTTTTGGGAAGTCTGAGGTCTTCTGCCAGTGTTCACTAGGTGTTCTGTAGGAGTTGTTCCACATGTAGATGTATTTCTGATGTATTTGTGGGGAAAAAGTTGATCTCCACGTCTTGCTCCTCTGCCATCTTGAAGATCTCCCTCCAGGTTTATTATGAAAGGAATTATTTCTTCCCTAAAAGAACACCAGGCTCTGAAAACAATGTGGAAATGTAGTCCATTGACTCTGAAGAAATATCCAACTAATGGTCAAGTCTTTGGATATTGTGGACTGTTCAATTGAAATTCTCAATTCTCATTTGTTTGGTATTGCATAGACACTTTCTGACATCAGGGGCTCGTTGCAGAGCAGATGCACTTCTTTTTTATATTTCTTCTTTTAACCTTCTGAATTCTCTTTTCAATTTCCACTGTCACCCTTTTTCACCAAGTCTTGCTCTCAGTCAGGGATAATTTCTCATAAAGGTGGCTTTGGACAATTTTCAGCTAAAATCATTGTTGCTGTCCTGTTTTTTTACACACTGCATATCTTTACTCTTTTTTAATAAGCCCTATAGTGTCCATTTTCTCTAGTCATTCTCACATTAAATCTTTAAATAGGCATTAAAAGTGGCAATAACCTCAATTTTACATGACGAAACTGAAGCCCAAATGTGAAGCAGAGACCTGGTGAAGCCAAACTTTATGCCCAGAACTCTTGACTCTCAATACATTATACCACCCAGCTCCAGAAACACTGGGAATAAAGGGAAAGTGATGTCCTAAGAATGATATGTCTTTAGTTTCCCTGGACAGTAGCTCCTAGTCAAGAATCTTCAGGAATTAAAGGATGTTCAGATTCTAGAAGGTTTGGGGGAAAGTCAGCTCCCTTCCCAGTACTGCAGTGTGATGAACATGTCACCTTAGAGATAAAGGGTGAGGAGCAAGCACTTGTCTTACAGTAACAGCCGTAGTCTGTGGAGTGTCTTTAGCATTTCCATGAGATATGCAGATCAATTATGCAATGAGTAACCGCTCAATGGCCATTAGTATCCACATCCATCTGAGAAGGGAGGTGATGTGCTGAGAAGGCCAGCACCAGGCAGATGGTGAGACATCATAAGGAAATGCAACATGAGGCACCAAAGAGAGAGGCCGCAGCTTTACAATAATAAAGGTAAGAGTGTGCTTAAGGTGATTGAGGATGTAATCCTGCCAGGAGCTCTCAGGACCGAGTCCCAGTGGCAGAAGATGGTAATAGAGCAGATCTGTTTTGAGAACAGCAGACTATCCAACCCAGGAAACAACCAATGATTAATGTCACCTCACCTGTTTCCTCTGTTACTTGCAGTGAGATATCCATTGTGAACAGTTCTCCCTGATTTCCCACTTGTGAATGTGCCACTTCATAATTGTTCTCATGCTTACTTCATTTACTTTGGAAAAGAGAAGACTGGGGGAGACATGGAAGCTGTCAATTCTTACTTGAAGGGCCACTGTATGGAAGAAGGATTTGAGGAGTCTGTGTTGCTTTGAGGGGCAGAGGCTGGAAACCACAGAGAGGCAGTACTCAGCTCTACAGAAAGGAGCAGTCCCCAGGCAGAAGTGGCCCTGCTGAGAAATGCCAAGTCTGTCTGAGGTGTCAGAGGGGCATGGATGTCTGCACTAGGTGAGGAAATAACATTTGTGATGAGGCCACAGAGCATATAAAAGGGGATCTTGATGTTGTCTAATCTATCGTTATATAAATATATATATTGGGAGCTGGTGAAGATAAGTTATCTACCTGGGATCACACTGTGAGTCAGAGAAAGGTTAGAATTAAAACACATCTCCCGTTTCCTTGTCTAAAATATCTTTTTTTCATAACACTAAGTTTTAAGGTTTTTTTTTTTTTTTTTTTTTCCCACCTCCCTCAGAATTCCATGATTCTAAAGCTTTGAGTCTTTGGTAAGTTCTCAGTGGAATGCTTGAGAGTAGAAACTATGCCTTTTAAATCCTCTGGGTACCTCCATGCTCTGGATTAAAAGTCTCACAAAATCTTGAAAAGTAACTTACTCATAGCTCCTCAAATACTAAAGCACATTTATTTCCTTGAAGTGCAGGGATTTCAAACTAAAATGCTCACAGGGTCAAGCCAGTAGGATAATGATGTTAGGAGAGCAGGCACAAAACAAAGAGTGGTGGTGTTACCGAGGAAGAGCTTACTGCCCAATGCACACAGAGGCCAGTACAACGGCACCGGCTTTTGAGATAAAAGAGCTTTATTCCGAGGTCAGTGGGCAAGGAGACAGGAGGAAAGGCTCTCAAATCTGTCTCCCTGATCTGGAGTTCAGTCAAACTTTCTTGAGTTAGGGGCGGAGTGTGAAACTGAGCAGAACCCTTTGGAGCTCCTGGGCACAAAAGCCTTTCTGTGTCCCCATTTGCTTTTTGGAGACTCACAAAAGACTTTTTCAGGCTTGGCTCTGTGCTCTTCTCTAGCATTGTATACTTTAAAGGCAATTTCTACTAGCTGACCTGAGCTCGTCACCACCGCTCCATCCATTTTGTTTAATTTCTTTCTGATATTTGGAGTGCTTCAGCTAATGAAAGTCATAGTCACCATTTTCATATTTTCAGGGGCTTTGAGGTCTAAATAAGTGTATTTCCTGTAGGCCTGATACTCACGTTCTAAAAATGCCAAGTGGTTTTTGTTCATCTCGTGTCTGAGTTCTTGCACTTTATTTAAACTTCTCTGTTTTGGGAATCCTTTTTTTAATCCAGCTAGTACACAGCTCTGACTGGGGAATGGCATCATTGGGGTAGGAGCCTGATGTAAATCGGCATCATATAGACTTTTGGCTTCTTCTCTAATTTTGCTTGCCACTAATTGGTGCTCGTCATTTGTAAGTAACATATTTAATATTGACTGTACATCTGCCCAGGTGAAGAGTTGAATTGAAAAGATGGAGTCAAACAAGTCTGCCATCTTTTGGGAGTCATGTCTATAAGATGGATTTTGGCTTTTCCAATTCATTAAATCTGAAATAGTGAATGTGCTGTAAGACCAGTAATATCCAGCTGGCCATCTTTGTCCGTTTGTCCCTATTGGTAATTGGCACAGTAAAAACTGTTCTGCTGCTGCCTTGCTTTTCCCTATAAAGGTGGGGGGGGGTATCTCTGGCCAAAATGGGTGCTCTGCCGGGTCTTTGAGGGGGAGACTATGCTAGCTCCTCGTTCGTGGTCTGGAGGTGCTAAAATAGATTCTGTCCCCTCCCCTATATCTTCCACTGGTAGAGGAGGGTAAATGGGCAAAAGTGGTGATTGAGCTGGTGACGGCAGCAGAGAAGGTGGCGTTGCTGCTGCAGGAGCCTCCACTGGCAAAGGTGGAGCCAGAGGTACCTGACCAAAATTAGGTTTGAATGGATTCATAACACTCAAAGTTACCATATTATCATTGCTCTAGAATCCTTCACCTATGGAGGGTAAGAAATTTTCTTTTCTCTTTGCACCATCAGTTTGCTATCTGGCTGTTCACTTTCCTTATTATGGAGTTGCATAAATGCCTGGACATGTGGAATCTCCCCTGCTTTTCCATTCCTGTGACAAAACTGTTCTAGCTGAAGAAGAGTATAATAATTTAGGCTACCATACAGACGCCACCTCTCCTCACTTTCAAGAATGAACATTGGTCAAAGAGAATTACAGTAGAATTTCATTCTTTTCTTAGTCATATGTTCATAGCTATAGGTTGACCAATCTGCCCGAATTTTCCCCAGGGGTCTATCAGATGGAATCAAAGAAGAAGCACTTCCCATATCTGATTGAAAAACACTCATGTGCGGACCAAAAGCAAACCAGAATCCTTACCAGGAATGGAAGCCTCAGACCAGAAAAAAATAGAACCAGACAACACAAGGCTAGAGTCACTTCCAAGTTCTGCTAAGCCCATGACCTTAGTCCAACTGGTGCCTTTCAGACGGGATTTCCAAAATGGAAGATCCCCAGATGGAACCCAAAAGTTCCCCGAAGTCAAAAGGGCCACAGAGTGCATGCCGGGGTACTTATCCAGATGCTGGCAGAGGTGCCACCACGTCCCAGACGTGACTTTTCTCCTTCCCCAAAATAATTCCTTGGAGTAGGAAGTTCATGCCAATGTGGGCAGGAGGAAGAGAAGAATGTTCTCAAGGCAAAGGTGGTGTTGGCAGCTGCTGGAGCTGTCCCTCTTCCATCCTCCATTCCTGCTTTGGAGTTCCAACTGCCAGCATGGCAGACCAGGTAGGACCAGGACTCAGTCCTTGGACAGGAGTCCCAGGAGATCTGGTCTCCTAAGGAATCCTCCAACTCTCTGCTCTCCCAAAAGAGGCTGGCATGGAGGAAACCTCAGAGCATCTGATCAAGACAGGGACCCCTGCAGGGCTCCTTGACCCCAAGTCAGATCCTGAATGAACCCCCAAATTTGTAGCCAAAATTTCACCTCTGTACACTGGTACTGAATTGAATCTTGGAGACAGTTTCAGGTGAAGTAGGAAAGAATAGCTTTATTGCATTGCCAGGCAAAGGGAGGGCCACAGTGGGCTAATGAACTCAGAACTGTGTGTCCCAACCTTAGGAGGAGGGTCGTGAGTTTTATAGTCAAAGGGCAGGGGTTGCTGATAAGGATCGGGGAGTCTATAGGGCCTGAATTTCTTCAATCCAGAGATCGTCTGGCATCAAGTGGTTTCGTGATGCGCTTCTGTTGCTCTCCAGGTTATCAAACTGTGACCTTCTTTCTGGAATGAAGATGCTTCATCAAGCAGTTAACATCTTCCATTTGGTGGGTGTTTTAGTTCTGCAGAAGAGCTCAAAGATATTGCTATGTATATCCCTTGAGGAGGAACCAAGACCCTGCCCCAAGGCTGCACTACTCTTTCTTGACTGCTCCTCCCTTGTCTCTGCAGCCCCTCCCTACCCTGATTAGCAACTGTTTGAACGTGCCCTTTGGGACTCAGGGAAGGTCATGGAGGCTGAAAGAAGCCTTTTTCCTACAAACAAGAAACGGGGGACACAGAAAATCTTTTGTGCCCAGGAGCCCCACAGGATCCTGCTCAGTTGCAAGAGTTGGTGTGCAGGAGCACTGGTGGTGCAGGTTTTGATTGGAGGGCCTTGGAACTTGGCCACTTATGGTGAGTTATGATAGGGGGTTTCAGCACCAGATCTTCCTGGCCAACAGACTCTTTGCTTCTAAAAATGTTCTGGCCTTCAGGTTCTGGTCATGTCTTGGTCCTTCGGTTCCATGGGGGTAGGGAGAAACTTTGGTTCTGGATATTATTTGAGGTCAAAATTTTCTCCTCTGTACATGCTTCACCTGCATGACTTGAAGGTTTGTTCTGTTGTCTCTGAAAAACAACTCACTATCTTGTTAGAAACAGGGTAGGGCCAGTTTAGGGCTGGTTTTGTCATTACAGTAAGGACTGCAGCTCATGCCTCATGTGAGGTGCATAGCTGTATTTGGCTGTGGTGAACAAGGCTGAGGAGGAAAATAGGCCTGGTATTGCCAGATCTTTGAATATTTTGCTTCACTTAAGGCTTTTACAACCAGTCTTCTGACTAAGTGTTGTCAACTAATTCACACACACATACAAACACACACACACACACACACACACACACTTCAGGCCAACAAAAACGTACCCCTATGCCAAATTTAGTCTGTGGACCATCAGTTTGCAATCTCTGTTCTAGTCCCATTTGGCAAATAATGAATCAGTATCTCTGGGAGGGCAAAGAAGTGAGCTGTGAAGCCCAAAGAAGGTTAAATTAATATTAATTGTCATTTGGCTCTTTGGTCAATACAGGTCATTTTTTTGGTGACCAGAAAGTTTTGTCCATTCTCCTTGTTGAGAGGCTGCCTATGTTGATATAAAGAAAACAAATAATTTTTAACCTCTCTCACACTTTTTTGATGCATTACATTTTACTTCTCAGTGACAGGCTAAATTAATGCATGAGGTTTTGATGAATGTACAAATATTTACCCAAAATGCAAACACAGCAGAAAATTAAAAAGGGGATAATAAATCACCTTTTCCTTAAGCAAACTTATCTCTAAATCTGGCTCACAATGGCTCAGCCCTTCTATTATTTATTATGCACTGTGCAACACAGCCAGAGCAACTGCTTTGACCCCTTGGAGGGAAAGAGAGGTAGCAGTGTGTTGACAATGGTGGGGGGAGGAAGTCCACCTCGGGGAGATCACTCTTGCTTGTTTTGGAGGAGGAATAAAGCTTCTCTGGGTCAGCCTAGCCCAAAACATTCTGCCATGCAGAGGTCAGGTTGCCAGAATGAGTACTGCACAAATGCCCTTGACGGCCTCTAGAACTGACCCAAAGCCCAGCAGTATCCAGGTGAGGCCATGCTCTTGGAAAGTCCACAATACACAAATACCTACCTTGGCACTTGTTTGCAAAAGGTGGGAGGGGTCTGAGCTGGGACCTGACCGTGTCCTTTGGCACTGACTTCCTGGCCTTTCTCTACCAGCAGCTCCAGCCTTTCTCCAAATTATGTGAATCCATGGGGGGTCCTGGGAATAGGGAGGAATAGAGATGCAGGGAGAAAACCATACAATTTATTTAGTCCCATCATGTAGAAGAATGTTCCTGGGTCCTTAGAGCTTCAGTGTGGACATAGTGTTAAATCTGCTGTCTGCAGGGCAGTGTAATTAGAGGGGATCCCTAGTCTTGCAAGGCTCTCAGCTGGGTCTGAAAAGGCCACCACTGCCCTGTGTGAAGCAGTTGTCATCCCTGGGGAAGAACCTCAAGGTCCCTGACTCATAGGTGTCCATGGTTACCATCTGGATTCAGGAGGGTTCCAAACCAGTGTTGGAACATCTACACTGCCATTTACTAACCCCATGATCTGGGTAAGGCATGGAAACCTGCAGAACATTAATTTCTTTCTCTATATGTTTTATGTGCCTCACAAGACTCTTGTGAGGATAAGAGTGAGTAAAAATGGAATATATTGTCATGTGCTTTCAGAGTACACAATTGAAAGGTGTTATATTTATTTTCTATTGCTGCTGTAACAAATTACCACAAACTTGGTGCCTTAAAAGCACACACATTTATTATAGTTCTGGAAGCCAGAAGTCAAAATGGGTCTCACAGGGCTAAAATTAAAGTGTCAGCAGAGAACAGATTGGTGGTTGTCAAGGGTTAGGGACAAGATGTTTGTAGTGGGGAGAAGAAAATGGGGGTGGTTATAAAAAGGAAACACAAGGTATTCTTTTGGTGATGGAATTATATCATATCTTGACTGTGGTGATGGCTACTTGAGCTTATATATATGACAAAATTCCATATAATTATATATGCACACACTTACAGATAGATGCATACAAATAAAATGGAAAATCTGAATAAGATCAGTGGATTGTATCACTATCTGTGTCTTTGTTGTGATGTTATACTATACTTTTGCAAGATGTTACCATTGGGGAAACTAGGTAGTGGGTACTTGGGATCTCTCTATATTTTTTCTTTATAATAATAACATGGGGGGAAGGGCAAAAAGTTGAACAATAAGAGAGTAGTTCATTAAATATACTTCTTGTTAAAAGTAAACAAACATTTTCAATGTTGTTTATAAAGACATTTGTTATGGTAGTAAGAACATATACAATGAGATCTATCCTTTGAAAAAAAATTTAAGTGTATAATACAGTATTCTTTACTATCAGTATGATATTGTGCAACAGATCTTGAACTTTTTCATCCTGCATACCTGAAACTTTATGCCTGCTGAATCACAACACTCCACTTCCTCCACCCCTACCCCCAGTCCCTAGCAACCTCCAGTCTGCTCTCTTACGTCTATGAGTTTCATTACATTAGACACCTCATATAAGTGGAAACATACAGTGTTTGTCTTTCTGTGACTGGCTTATTTCATTTAGCACTATGCACTCGGTGTTCATCCATGTTGTATCAGATGGCAGGATTTCCTTCTTTTGTGAGACTGAATATTCCACTGTATGTATTTTCCACATTTTCTTTATCCATTCATCCCTTGAAGAACATTAAAGTTGTTTTCATGTTTTGGCTATTGTGAATACTGCTGCAATAAACATGGGAGTGCAAATATCTCCTTGAGATCCTGATTTCAATTCTTTTGGACAAATTTGGGAAGTGGGACTGCTGGATCATAAGATTGTTAGTTCAATGTTTTATTTTTTTGAGGAACCTCATACGGTTTTCCATAGTGTCTACACCATTTACCATTCCCACAAGTAGCTTATAAAAATTCCTATTTCTCCACATCTTTGCCAACATTTGCTATTAAAACTCAGCAGAACCTTATAGGACCCTCCTGGGTACAAAAGTATTTCCGTGTCTCCCATTTCTTGTTTGTAGCAAAAAGGCTTTAGTCTCCCAAGCCTTCCCTGAGTCCCAAAGAACAGACTCAAGCAATTACTAATTAAGGAAGTGAGGAAACATAGAAACAAAGGACAAGCCCAAATGATCTTGGAGGAAACAGCAGGCCCAAATGGTCTTAAAAGAAAAAAAAACAGCAGGGGCCAACCAGGAATTGAAATTTTTAACCCCTCACATTGGCCCTAAGTAAATAATAAAATGCCTCAACCATTTCTTTTGCTCTCTCCTAGAAAGAATTTAAGGGATCACAAGATTATGATTTACTAGTTTGCTTTACAGGAACGTGTAGATCGATCAAAATAACCAATGACACATAGCTGAAATAACAAAGACCTCCTCCCCTTTACTCTCTTTGCCTTTAAAAACCTCATGCCTCAGACAGCCAGCAAGATGGATTTAAGACAAGCTTAAGAGGTGCCTCCTAGGCTAAAAAACCTTTTTCTGCTGCAAACTCTGATTTTTAAGTTTGTTTGGCCTTACTCTGAATAGGGTACATGAACTTGGGTTTGACAACATTATAATTTTTTTGTTTTTTTTAAATAATGGCCATTGAAACAGGTTTGAGGTGATGTCTTGCTGTGATTTTGATTTGTTTTTCCCTAATTAGTAATGTTGAATATCTTTTTATTTATCTGTTAGCTATTTGTATGTCTTCTTCGGAGAAATTCAAGTCCTTTTTCCATTTTTAAATGGTTTTTTATGCTATTGAGTTGTAGGAGTTCCTTACATATTTTGGAGATTAAACTTTTATCAGATATATTGTTGGCAAATATTTTCTCCCATTTCATAGGTTGCATTTTCAATCCATTAATTATTTCTTTTGCTGTGCAGAATTCTTTTAGTTGATGTAGTCTCTCCTGTTTAGTTTTGCTTTTGTTGCCTGCACTTTGTGTATCACATATAAGAAATCATTTTCAAGACCAATATGATCACAGAAAATTATGCTAAAATTTTAAGTGGAAAAGAGTAAGCTGAATCACAACTAAATAGCACAATATAATATTAGTGTAACTGAGCTTGAAATAATCTGCATGCCAAAGAGACATTTTGAGGTGGAAAGTTTTTTTCACCTACAGTTGTATATACCCATTATCAGATGGAGCAAATTCCCTTCTTCCTAATTTGCTCAGAATTTTTATCTGATTTATACTACTAAAAGCCAAAATCCCTCATAGATTTTTTGTAAGCATTATATGAGATAATCCAACCATATAAATTATTCAGCACATATATGTTAGTGTGATAATGAAAAAGAGGGGGAGGTGGACAAAGAACTTATCTAAGCCAGGCTGCAGAAGACCAGTGGACCTTGGGAAAAGACTCCAGGCTTTTCTGACTTAAAACCTAATGTTAATGCTTGGTGTCAGTCTATTTATGTCTTGTAAAAATAAAATACAGTGTGTGTGTGTGTGAATAAAAAAAAAAAAAAAACCTAATGTTACCCTCCAGCTTAGAGTTACAGGGTTGACCTCTGAGGAACAAAAAACAAACAAACTTTAAGGACTCAGATTTGAAAACCTGACTCCGAAACAAATCATCTATGAAATGAAAAATGTTGCCTGCTATATCAGTAAACAAAGGATGTTGCAGCCATCAATCTACTACAGCCACTCTGCCGGTGAGCCCTGAAGGAACTCAGGATGGAGACAAAAGGGCTGCCCATTGCCAAGCCCTCAACCACTGCAGCCACTCTCAACTGTGCACCCTAAGGGGATTCAGGATGAAGAAAAGCAGGATACTGGCCCTAGATAGTTAAGGTGCACATCAAAAAATGATTTCAGTGAGCCCAGACACTTGAATCTTCCCATACATAGAAATGCACTCAATCCCTTGACTTGAGATATCTTGCTTTCTTTAATTTGCAATCATCTTTTGATGTTCCCACTACTTGGTCTTTGTTGCAAAAACTCCTATATATCCTGGCTCCTCCCTTATCTCTGTGGAGAAATCTTCCAGAGATATCTTAGAAGTTGCATCCTGGGCTTAAGTCCTCAGCTTTGTCCACCAAATAAAACATAATTCTCAACTTTTAGGTTGTGTATGTTTTTCAGTTGACAGTCCAATCTGCAGCTTGTGAGCTTCCTAAGGGAGATGTTCTCCCTTCTCCCTGTGTGAATGACTTGGCCATGGAGATGTTCATGAGATAGGAACCACAGAATTGTAATTGGAAAACCATAGCTTAGTCTAGCACTGAAGTTCAATGGATGTTTGAAGAATGTGGTGGACCTGACTTTTTTTTTTTTTTTTTTTTTTTTTATTTATTTATTTTTTTATTTTTGGGTGTGTTGGGTCTTCGTTTCTGTGCGAGGGCTTTCTCTAGTTGCGGCAAGTGGGGGCCACTCTTCATCACGGTGCGCCGGCCTCTCACTGTCACGGCCCCTCTTGTTGCGGAGCACAAGCTCCAGACGCGCAGGCTCAGTAGTTGTGGCTCACGGGCCCATTTGCTCCGTGGCATGTGGGATCTTCCCAGACCAGGGCTCGAACCCATGTCCCCTGCATTGGCAGGCAGATTCTCAACCACTGTGCCACCAGGGAAGCCCCGGACCTGACATTTTTTAGTGGTTGTCTAAATTCCATTATTCTAAATGGCAAAAATAATGATGCATTTCTAGTGAAGCACCATCTCCCAAATAAAGCCATTATCCTCCCCCTAAATGCTTCTTAACTGCATAGTATAGAATGAGGGGGAAGGAAGGGAGGCAGTGGGTTGGCAGGGAAAGGGAGGGAAAGAAAAGGAGAGGACTAGGAAGGAAAAGACGGGGAGAGAAAAGAAAAAATAGGAGTGGCAGGTGGAATGGAAAGACGTGGGCACGGATGAGTGAGGAATCACTACTCTGGAGGTGAGATTGAGGCATCTGAACAGCACATTGAAAGGGCTAAATTGCCAAAAGAAAGTTGAAATCTTTTTCTAAAATGACGTTATCTGTGCCTTCACTTCTGATATACACTGGGAGCTCAATTTCTGGGAAAAGGTAGATAAATAAGTGAACTTCCCAGGCTGGGTGAGAGGAGAATAAAGAAAAAAACACCTTCAATCTCTTCTAATCCTCTGCTCAGAGACAGTGTACAGAGTTTAAATATCTAGGTCTAACTTGGCAGAGAGATGTTTGTCCTCGCCACAGCCAGAAAGCTTGCATCTCACAAGTCAAAGGAAACTAGATTCAGAGAAGTATTTCACAGAAAGGCTCTGAATCCAGGCCTGGAATCTATGGAGGATATTTTTGCATTGTTCATCCCTTCCCAGTTATTAAGCTGAACCATACAAAATTGCTGGGTTTGTGACTCAAAAAGATCAAATATTATGCTTCCTATGCTTCAAACTAATAATTTGCAAGTTTTCTTCTCACAATAGTCACATATTAATTATTTCAACAGTGTTTATTTATACACCTACCATGTGCTGGGCACCTAGAACTAGGATCTATTTCAGGGCCATACATTTTGTTCTTTTAAATAGTTAAAGAGTTTTTGTGGTTTTTTAAGAAATTTTTTACATTTCTCTAGCACTCTCTCCACCATGAAACCTATAATGTATTCAGACTGGATATTTGCAGGTGCTTTAACATCTGTATTTTCTTACTTTCATACTTTTGTTTTCTTTCTTTCCACCAACTCCTGCTTTTCTTCATTCCCTTTGTCTATTCAAATCCTCTTCATATTTCAAGACTCAGAACAAATGCTACTTATTCCATAAAGTTTTTTCCAAACCTCCATAACTGCAGTTAGTTTCTCCCTCTCCATGTTGTCACAGAACTTTTAGAATACAGCAACAGTAACAGAATGCATAATATGTGTTTGTTCCCTCCAATAGAAGGTAAATGCCTTGAGGATGGAGCACTCTTCATTCTTCACATCTCAAAGGTTACACTGGGCCAGACATGGGTAATAAGCAAAAAATGTTTGAAAGGGAGACATTCTGTTCAATTCAGCAAACAAGTATGACCTCGTTCACACTTCATTCCAAGGAGTTAATCAGTCAAGGGCTCAAAGACAAGGGTTGTCACTGCAGAACTTCTCATAATAATGAAAAAGTGTATTGATGGAAAACAGTATTATAAATCCATTGTATCTACAATAGAATACAATATGGAAATAAATATAATGGTGTCTGTCTATATAAATGGACATCAAAATATCTTTCATGTCGGATTCCTTCTCAGGGTTCACATTGTTACAAGAGTATACCATCTTGGCTCTGACTAGGCTATGTGTCCATTGTTGGACTATGACCAGGGGAATGCATTGCTCTGATTTGTCAGGCTTCAGTCACATGCCTGTAGAGGCAACCCAACCCAAAGTGTATCTAATTTGCTTTACTTATTTACATTCCCCCATAAAGATCATTGACCTTGGTACATGGGATGGATACAATGATATGCTGCTCATATCCCACTTCAGGCTTAAAGGATTCATTTCCCTAGCTGTTAGAAAGTCTGCTGGCTTTCAGGTCTGCTCAGCTCTTCAGAAAGTGCCAGTGGTGATAGAGAGCTGCCTTGTACAAAGTCATACTCACTCACCGGGCAGCCTGCACCCAGTGATTTGTGCAGAAGTAGAAAGGCCTGAATTCTTTGCTGCAACTTGGGACATCTCTGAAGTTCCCATGGGGTTGAGTTCTTTACTGAGACTACATTGAACTACACTTCTCTTTCTGCCTGATACTGCTTCTTTTTTTTTACTTTCACAGGTGTTGATCCTGAGAGCATTCAACAATATACTTGCTACACCTTAGGGTCTGTTTCCTGAGAAACCTGGCCTGCAACAGCACTCCTTCTCGAATTCAATCTCTTATTTTACAGAAAAAGTATTATTCATATTATTTGAATTGGGTTCTTACTATTTGACAGGCACCGTGATACCTTCATTAAATTTATTAATATAGGTTCTACCTCATAGTATTTTTTATAATAATTAAATATTATTATTCTAAATCATATATTTAAAAAATTGTCCTAGGAGAGGGTATAAATACATTGTCCAAGGTTATATAAACTTGAACCAGTGACTCTAGTGTACAATCTCAAGTAGTCTCACCACTCATCTCCTTGGGTGTTCACACCCTTTGCAAAATTTCTATACACTTTTCCATCCAAATTCAGCACAGTAAACTCTTGTTCTCCTCTATTCTTCCTTGACCTGAGTCATTATACCATTACAGAACTCACTGTTTTGTCCGGGAGTTAATGGTGTTGGTGCACATATGTGTGTGTGTATGTGTGTATGTGTGTGTGTGTGTAGTCCTATCGATGAGATCTTCCGTAGTTCATGGACCATTTCTTTATCCTCTTTATCCTCCACAGTTATAGACATATAAATCAGTAAACGCATGTTAGGCAACTGAATAAATACATGTCATAGCTGGAGATTAAATCTATCTCTCTGGGGAGGACTTGGCACCTTGGGAACATTAGGGAATGGGACTAACAACTCTTCTGAACAGAAACAAAGTAAGCCCTGGGTATTTGGTGGCTAAAACAGAATAGGAACCATAACTTCTTAGAGGATGAATTTGACTGTGTCAGCTAAAAAAATATTCACAACCTAAAAGTTGAGAGTTCTGTTATATTTGGTGAACATACTGAAGACTTCAATCCCGGGAGGCAGCATCTCAAGTAACCCTGAGAAAACTGCTCTGAGGGGGCGAGGGGGGTAACTAGGATATATAGATATTTTGCAACAAAGGGCAGGTAGTAGGAACAAAAGATTACTGTTAATAAAAGAAAACTAGATATCTCAAGTTAAGAAATTTAGCACTTTTCTATGTATGTGAAGATGCAACAGTCTGGGCTCACTGAAATCTTCCCTTTGATATGCACCTCAGCTATCTGTGGCCAGAATCCTGTGCTTTCACAGCCCGAGTTTCCATAGGGCTCATCATCAGGAATGGCTGCAGTCTGATAGCAAGTATTCTTTGTTTCCATCCTGAGTTCCTTCAGGGCTCACCAGCTCACCATAGGAGGTGGCTGCAACCACCGATGAGTGTGACATCCTTTGTTTACTAATATGGGAGGCAATATT
This sequence comes from Balaenoptera musculus, assembly GCF_009873245.2. Lineage (NCBI taxonomy): Eukaryota > Metazoa > Chordata > Mammalia > Artiodactyla > Balaenopteridae > Balaenoptera > Balaenoptera musculus. The sequence goes on along the minus strand of NC_045803.1, from coordinate 22,785,017 downwards.
CCATTTCTCAATTTCTCCTTTTGTTCTGAAATTTGACCAATGTTTGGGAGACATTTCATGACCAATTTTTGTCCCATGGTGCCGGGAGTCTTATCCCAGATAGGCAAAAATTCTTGTTGATATGCCACTCCAGGTGCTAATTTCTGGAGTAGGCCCTCTTAATAATTAAAGATTCTGTGGATCCTCTATCCTACTAGTCTATTATGAGCTAGAAAATATTTTCCCTGGTTGCTTCTTCCAATACATAAAATCACACTGTTACAATTACTCTATAAGAGTCATAAATGTGATCTATTTCCTCAAGATGTTTAGCTGTCATCAATTTTGGGGGAAGCCTGGTTACACGTTGGGTACTGTAAGAGACAACAATCTTATAAAATAGAATATAAGTAATGCAGCTAGTAACACTGACAACATCAGCAGGGAGACACAAATTATAAACAATTTGGGAAAAAAGAACAAGTTAAGACAATGATTAGCATAACTAGTTGTAATCCAGTTACAATAAACCATCAAGTCTACAGGAAAGCCAGCTGGAGAAGCCAAATTCTGGCAATATCAGATAGAAAAAGAATTTTTTTTTTTTTTTTTTTTTAGCAATGCTGAGACTGGAACAGCACAAGCTTTATTCAATGATCAAAGAATGGAGAAGGGGGAACCTAGTTCACAAACTAACTTCTTTTTTTTTTTTTAAGTTAATTAATTAATTAATTAATTTATGGCTGTGTTGGGTCTTCGTCTCTGTGCGAGGGCTTTCTCTAGTTGCGGCAAGCGGGGGCCACTCTTCATCGTGGTGCGCGGGCCTCTCACTATCGCGGCCTCTCTTAGTTGCGGAGCACAGGCTCCAGACGCGCAGGCTCAGTAGTTGTGGCTCACGGGCCCAGTTGCTCCGCGGCATGTGGGATCTTCCCAGGCCAGGGCTCGAACCCGTGTCCCCTGCATTAGCAGGCAGATTCTCAACCACTGCGCCACCAGGGAAGCCCAAGAAATGTTTCATCTTTGTTTACAAAGGTAAATTTTATCAACTTGTTGTAGGTTATAGCATAAGAGGAAAGGTTTTTTGGAAACAAAGATTAAAACTAGTATATTTGCCAAAAAGTCATAAAGTTATAAACCATATTTACCAGTTCATTTGGTCACATGTAATTAATTGCTGTTGATCTGGATGAAGTCATCACGTTTTCCACTAGAGTTTTCATTTTTTACCCAGTTCAGTGGTATTATCTAAATGTTATCAGAAATTTATATTTGTTTTAAAAAGTTGTTCTTATAAGTCTTCTTGAAATCCTTCATTTTGTAAAAGCATCAGTGTTAAATAATGATTGTCTGTAAAAGACAAAACTTAAAATAGCATTGTTAAAGATTTAAGTACAATGTAATTGGCAAGAAACTTGAATTTCTGTAACATGTATCATTTTAAGACAACTAGAATCATGACAGATAATATTATATCAGGGCATAACAGATTTTAGGAATTCCATGTAAATTTTAGAATATCTATATTAATGACATTTATCCATACACTACAACCTGTTTCATCTGCAGTCACTTGACAATGTTTTTCAAGTAATTTAACATACCAAATAAACCTAATTAGTTTAACATTACTTTCTGAGATGTCTCAGGGTTCATTGGAAGCATCCGAGAGTTAGCTAGAGGTGAAAAGAAATTTAATTAGCTTTTGATATTTGGGGAGTTTGTTAAAAATATGAAAAAGATTTTAAAACACAACAGGATCATAGGTCACTGTGAAACAATACTTATTCATTTAACCAAATTTGCAAAAAGATTAAAAGAACAAATACAGATCACTTAAGGGCAAAGAAACTCAAACAATCTGTTATCAAAAAGGAGTACTCTAATAATCTTCATTTACATAACAGAGAGAAATAAAATTCCAATCTTGTATTAGCTTTTTTAACAACAAAATCCATTTACTTATTTAACTTCAATCTAAATTTAGTTAATTTTGACCATGCATAAAACATTTTTCTCAGGGTTCCTTTCTACAACTTTTCATCACTTTCTGTATCCATAATAGTTTGTCCCTTATTTTTCCATAAAAAAAAAAAAGCTCTAAAACACACTTTCTTTCTTTTCCCTCAATAAAATGTACTTCCATTCCTCATACTTCTTTACTGAAAACACACATTCTACTTTCCTACTGTACACTGAAATGCTTATTATTCCTATTAGCTTTAATTACATGTTTAAATTAGAATCCTCAACTCTTAAAAACCTTAATTTCTAGTGAAAGCTAAGAAGTAAGCAACTATGAACTGTCTTTTATATTAGCATTCTGTAAATTGGTGAACATAAATACCAGTGATAATTTATATAAACATTTGTTTTCTTATAGAGAACATCTCAACGTGGCACCAAACATATTCATTAATAGTCCTAAATACCTTTAGTTTATCCTTTCAGTAACTGATGTCTCAGTATCTTATTTTTTGGAAACTATCTAGCTATTCAATAAATTTCCATCACTTAAATTAACAGAACTCTAGAACTTTAAGTTACCAAATGTCATATTAAGTAGACGTTTCTGAAATATAAATACTTTAAAGTGTTTACCCAAAAGCTCTTATCTCATTTACATTTACTTTAAAGTTTCATCACATCAAGTAATTTTCCTTGCAACAGATATAACAAGATCTTATTTGACTTCTCTTAGACCTAAGTACAGTAAAGTATTATACTTAATGTTGATGACTCTAAAGACATGCCTATATTGATTAGATCAACAAACTTTAATACCACATATCAATTTAATATTGAAAATTTCCCAGTTCACATGAAACTGAAAGTCATTTTGGTCGGTTTCTTTATATTTAATTTGTAAGCACCTTCTTTTAAATTAAACAGAGCTCTTTATAAATTCAATTTTGATAATACTTTCCAGGGGTAGAGATATCACATATGTATAATGTGTATACAGACATATAATATAAACAGACCAAACTAGAGATCTCATGACTTCACTTTAAAAAAGAAACTTAGTTATGAATCAGGTACTACAATGTAAACTTACTAGTTTACAAAAAACTGTTGGAATACACTAAAGTTGCTTGCTTAGATGACTAAGGCTTTACTATTTGTAAAGTTTTGCTGAGGGAACATTCCCAGCGGTTTGAATTTTAAAACTGCCACTTTGTCATTGTTTTTTCCTTGATTTCAGGTCTTGTCTGATTGAGCTAATTAGGCTAATCTCAGGTTCTTGTGTTCTGTATTTACATTTCTGGCTTGTAGAGATTTGCAAGAGAAAGACAGTTGCTTTTCGTTCCCCAAAGAACAGGTCTGTCACCTAAGCGATACTAAAAGTTTGATTTGTCCAACTATATAACAGTGAGAAGATTTCTAACTAAACTGAAGTTTATGAGTTCTATGCTCTAGAACTTTAGAGTTTAATTTATCATGCCTTCAAAGTCTTGTATAAGGCATTCAGCATTATACAAACTTCATTCTGAGTTTACAAGTTAAACCCAGAGAAAAATCACTACTTTTTATTTTATCTTATTTAGCCCTTGAATGTTAGTTCCCAGTTTTTACTTTTCCATATGGCTCATGTACCCCTATAGGTTTCCTTTAGTATGTTTAGTATGTTTAGTATTTCCTAAGGGGCCGACCTATATACTTTGTCTTATTATACCACACAGGGGAAACATTACCCAGTGAAACATGCCTTCCCACAATATAATTAAATAAAAGAGATGTAATCATCTTATATAAAGCCCATTTAAATATACCAATTTTATATATTTTCATTGCAATGCTGTCAAATTCTATACCTTTAACTTTAGTTTTCACTGGGATCAACAAGCTTTGAACTTACAGGAAGAGTTTTAGAAGTTTTTCTTTTTATTCCCTGTACATTTAATCTATTTTTATATAAAAGACTCTGGGATCCCCAGAGTGGGGTTGAGCCAAGGAACTCAGGCCCTGGGCCTAACTGCGTCCACAAATAATTATTGGTCAGGTATCTCAATGTAAATGTTTTTCAGCTATATAAATATATATATATATAATTAAATATATAATTAAATATATATTTAAATATATATATATATTTAAACTGGTGTAAATAGAGCAGACTTGTTTGGCTTTTAATGTTGAGGACCAGTAGGGGATCCTTTTTGGCCCATTTTACCTTAGGTTGTGTAATATCAAAACCTTGTGTTTTAATCACATAAATATCCATTTTATTTATCCCATTTTAATAACTCTCTAAATATTTCTTTATTCATGAGAATAAAATCGTTTTTAAATTTTCTACCTAGTTGGAAAAAGTATCTATGCTTTTCTTACAGGGTTTTTTTTTTTTTCCTGTTAACATTAATTATTCCAATGTTTTTATTAGCATCTGTAAGACCCATTGAGTGGAAGCAAAGACTACAAATAAAGCTTCCCAAACTGGTTTTTCTTATTTGTTTTAAACTAAAGAAGTTCTTGGGTTAATCATTAGATATATTTATTTTTCCACCTTTCATTTGATTTTTGTTTTTGTAGGTACAAAATAGCTATTTATAATGAGAATGCTCTAGAAATCCACCAAGTTAGTAGTGTCTCCAATTTAAAAGATCCATCATTTGGCCATTAATGAAATATTTTAATAGTGATTCAAACCATAAGACACAAGAGGCTTTCCCATAACAGAATGGGGGAGGATGCCTCCTTTATTAGAAAGTTTACTCCCAAAAATTGTATGGCAGAGATCAAGTTTTCAAAACATACACACACACACTCATACACACAACACCCTAAGAAGATCTGGCAGAACATTTATATCTCAAAAACACAGAAAAAGAAATGCAAGTTCCCCCTAGAAGGCCTTTGTTTAAAGTCAGAATTCTGAAAAGATATTTTTATCAAGCTGGCTTTTTAAACTTAAGTGCATGTGCAATAAAAGAGTCCCCTCATTTTTAGGGCAAGATATCCTTTAATTCCCAATTTAGTAAGTACTTGTAAGTTTTGTATGTACATAAACCTGGCTGTGAGGCAGGAGTTAAACTGGCTCCAGGCTAGACATTTACAAATGGTCTCCTGTTCACACTTCCTGGGGTGAGAAGAAGATGGGCTCCAGGTCGAACATTCATTACCAACCCCTTGTTTACATTTCCTGAAGCGAGAGACAAACGGGCTCCAGGACTACATATTTATGACCGGAATCCTGTCTATATTTCGAGATCTGCACCTTGGTATAAAAACCAGTAACAGAAATAGGGTTAATAACTGGACATCGGATATTTTTATGGCAGAAACAGAGTGGGACTAAACGCTGTTAAAAGATCAAGAGGTCATACATTTCTCATCCTTGGGGCAAGGGAAATACTGCACATGTGCAGAAAGGCTCCTTGGGAGTCAAAAAGGAGGGGGCACCACCCCACAATATGTGATGCTAAGGTCGTCCCATAGGCCTCTGGGCTGTAATCCATCTTGGAAAAAAATTGTGCACACATGTTGGGGAGGGTCCTAGGGCAGGTCAGGTGTGGAAAAAGAAACCAGATAATTGGCCAAAGGTAAACAAAGACCTGGAAGAACTGCCCTATATAAATGACTTAACCGTCCCTTTACAGCAGTCCTCCTCACTAGGGAGGACGCCCACATTCTTTCTCTCCAGGTGTGTGTCTCTGCCTTGCTTCTATCTTAACTAAAAACAGTTTCTCTGCGTGCTCTCCCACTTGTTGTTGTGGTATGTCTCTAATAATAAACCTTGTACCTGTTTTTACAGTTTTGCCTCTGTGAGAAATACTTTTTCCACTGGGGGCAAGAGCCAGGGGCTGTGGTGGCTAGGATTCCATGTTTTCATCCAGGCTACCCAGGTTCAATTCCTGGGCAGGGACTTAATATCTCGCTTCATGCTACCACTCACTGCTGCCTCTCCGAGATCAGCTGGGGTATTAGTTGGAGTCTGACAATCTGTCATTCCTTTTTCTTTTGTTTTGAAAACTTTATTTCCCATTCTGAGGTTGGTTTGTTGAAACATAATTGCTAGTGACAATCATGTGATGAGTCAATGTGCTGCTTGAGAGCTTAACTCCTCTAGGTTTTTGTCCCAGGGTTGTTTCAGCTCCCTTACATGTCTCAGGTTCTTCCAGGGGCAGTATAAGACTACCATAGGTGCTCAGATCATGGAATGTCCAGTTCTTATTCTAGTTGAGCAGGTTGTTAATTAAATGAGCAGATTTCCCCATAGGGACAGCTGCATGGCATGAGATTTTGCCTCTACCACTCCTGCAAGTCTCTCAGTCACCCGAGAAAGCCATTGCCGGCCAGGAGGAGAGAGTCCCTTCTTCAGAGCTCAGAAGCTCTCATAAGATTTCAGTTTTATTTTGACAAACTCTATTAAGGTAGCCAATTCAAGGAAAAATGACAGGCCAGTCTTCCCCCTAATTACTCAGTCCAAACTTACTCAGTGTTTAACTGAGCAAAGTCTTCCCAGTCTTGAAACTGACGATAAACCACTCAGTGTCTAAACGGAGTAAAATCTTCCCAGTGCCTTTCACTGAGGATAATCCTCTAGAGCAAGTTCTTCCCAGTGTCTTTCACTGAGGATAAGCTCTCAGTGTCTAAGCTGAGCAAAAATCTTCCCAGTGTCTCTTATACTGAGGATAACCCAGGTACCTCTTCTTGAAACTGTTTCAGGGATAACCTACTTCTCCAGACGGGAGTTTAACTCCTTCAGATAATACTTAGGATCATCAACCAATAATGGGAAATCCTAGGGCCAGTAGAGGATCACTCAGATTTGTTAGGGGAAACACTGACTGAAACCGCACACCCTGGCCAGGCACCACAGTAACCACTTGCATGAGTTGTCTTAAACAGGAGGCCCTGGTATGTAATGCAGAACTAACAAGCCACCACCAACTGGAAGAATTCAGGAGAGGTCAAAAGGAGAGAGGAGACTCCAGTTCATATGTCCTACCAACCTCCCAGAATCCTTCTCACTGGAATCCATCTTGGCTTAGTGATGTACGTGCCACAAGGAAGGACCCTGACTCAGAGTGATTGGCCAGAGACCACCCTGAAACTAACCCAATTACCGTAAACCCTGAGACTGCAAGCCATGTAGCAAAGCAGTTCTCCTGGGTTCCCTTACCCTGCTGATCTCTGCCTGGGCACCCCTTCCCAATAAAGTCTCTTGTTTTGTCAGCACCTGTGTCTCCTCAGACAATTCATTTCTGAGTGTTAGACAAGAGCCCACTCTCAGGCCCCAGAAGAGGCCCCCCTTCCTGCAACAAATTCATCCAGACTCCCCAAGGAGGCAGATGGGCATGAGGCAGGAGATAGATGGGCCCCAGGCTGAGCAGCTGAAGTTCGTCCCCTGTGGACAGATACTCCAAAATAGCAGGAGGGAGAAGAGCTGAGCCCTGCCCAGGTGAGAGATGAAGACCACATATTCCTCATTCTCGAAGTCAAGGAGACTTTCTCGACTATACATGTGCAGAAAGGCTCCTTGAAGGTCAAAAAAGGAGGGAGCTCCACCCCATATTAGGTGATGTCAACCTACCCATAGGCCTTTTCACTAGAATCCATCTTGGCTAAGAGATGTGCACACACACATGGGAGGACCCTAAGATATACCAAATATGGACTCAGAACCAGGAAAGCATGATGATTGGCCAAAGGAAACCTGGAAGAAATGCCCCATAAAAGTGATTCAAACTACGAGGGTGGGTGGGACTCTCCCTGTGAGTCCGCCTGTGTGTCTTTCCACACGTACACTTTTTCCTCCTAATAAACACTTTGTTTCACTACTTTCTGTCTTTATGTGGAAATTCATTTCTACACAGCTGACAGTCCAGTGGCTTGCCACTGACCACTGGTCCCTGGTGGTCTAGTATCTAGGTTTCAGCTCTCTCACAGCCACGGCCTGACTTCAGTCTCTGGCTGGGAACTGAAACGCTGCTTCAAGCTGCTGCAGGCCGAAGCCTCACAAGATCAAGCACAAAAGGCTTCTGCCAGTACGAAGACTCCAGATCCTTGTAGAGTTCAGGCAAAGGAGAGAGGTCTGCTCTGGTTCCTTTGTGGTCACCATAACTGCCGACCAAAAAAATATTCCCAACCTAAAAGTTGAGAGTTCTGTTTTATTTGGTGGACATACTGAGGACATCAAACCCAGGAGGCAACATCTCAAGTAACCCTGAGAAAACTGCTCTGAGGAGGTGACAGGGGATTCAGGATATAAAGGAGTTTTGCAGCAAAGGGCAGGTAAGAGGGGGAAAAGATGGTTACTGTTAATAAAAGAAAACTAGATATCTCAAGTTAAGGAATTTAGTGCTTTTCTCTGTGTGGGAAGATGCAAGAGTCTGGGCTCACTGAAATCATTCCTTTGATGTGCACCTCAGCTATCTGGAGCCAGTATCCTATGTTTTCACATCCTGAGATTCCTCAGGGCTCACTGTTGGGACTGGCTGCAGTCTGAAGGCTGCTAGATGGCAGGTATTCTTTGTTTCCTTCCTGAGTTCCCTCAGGGCTCACCAGCTCACCCTAGAACATGGCTGCAATTGCTGATGACTGTGACATCCTTTGTTTACAGATATGGCAGGCAGTATTTTATTTCTCACTGTGTTTAGTGATATATGTGTTAAACACAGTGTTTAGTAATGTGTATTTATGTGTGCTGCTGGGGATAATGATGTATGTGTAAAATATTTTATTTATCATTGCATGTTTCATATGCTAATTTATTTAGTGATGTATGGATAAAACATTGTTTAGAAGTGCATGGCATGTGTACTATGTTGTTTAGGGCTATATGTAGAAACAATGTATTTAATACATCTAGTATTTAAAAGTTAAATGCTTGGGTAACTGTGTGTATTGCTACATACATGAAAAACTATTCTTAATAGTGTTTCATGTATATAGCATGTCACATAGGGGTACTATGTACCTTACTGATAAGGCAGGCAATATTCCATTTCTCAACTGAAACTATAGGCACCTGATCCCCATCCAAATAGCAGATTCAGTTCTGCAACTGTTAGATCTTGACACAGAGCTAGTTCTTCTCTTTATTGATACAAGCTAGGGAATTAAAGTCTATTTTCTTGCAGTGCCAGTAAAAAGCAGATCAAACCCACAGCAGGGATAACTTAAACATAGCAGAAAGAAGAAAGTGGAAAATTAGCTGGAATATGGGCAACCACCAAGCCTTTGGTAGGCAGAATTTCTAATAGCCCCAAAGATGGTCTGCTTTAATCTCTGGAACAAGCTAGCTTTCCCTTAATTATGCTATGTTATATGACACAGTTGAGTTTAAGGTAAAGTGATGAGCCAGGTAGACCTGACTCAATCATATGAGCTCTTAACAGCAGAGAGCATTCTCTAGCTGGATGGCTAGAGAAGCTAGAAGAAGAAGGCAGAAAAGGAAGTCAGGGAGATTCAGAGCATGAGAAAGACTTGACACAGCACTGCTGGTTTAAAGATGGAGTGGGCCACGTAAAAAGAAATGTGGGTAACGTCTAGGAAACCCAAGCAATTTTTTGTGAAGTTGGACAATCTGGGGTGCAGACGGTAGCAGGTACACAGTGGTGAGGAGCAGACTTCTTCCCTCTTGTAGTTCAGGTCTGGGCTCTTTTTACACCAGTGTTGTGGGAGGAAAAGAGGAAGTGTCGCTGGGAGTTAGGAGAGTAAATTCCAGAAGCAGCCACACCTGAAATTAAATATTGCTTCTATTACTGAGCCTCAGGCTCCTCAACAGTAAACTGAAAAGGTAATGGGATTAACATCATGGGGTTATTTTGACACTGTAATGTGCTAATATTTATAAAATTCTTTGCCTGGTGCCATGGGACCTGGCGAATATTATTAGCTGTGATACCTATTATTGATGCTGTTATTACTGTCACTACACTGCCTCTTGTTCAGTTCATTAACCAAAACTAACTCATATAAATCAAAACAAAGAACTTAAGGAACTGTAAAAAGTCTGGTCCAGTGAGAAAATCTTGCTCTACTGTGATAAAATTCAGGAATTCTAGACTAATCTAAAGCAAGGTCTAGTCTAAAGCAAGTTTCTTACTTTTTTCCATCTGTAAATTTTTTCATCTATAAAATGGAGTTAATCTAATAAGATTGTTGTAACATTAAATAAAATAATACAGGTATAAAATTTAGCATAACGCCTGATGTATAGTAAGTGCTCAATAACTAATAAAGTAGTAGTAGTAATAACATCTATTATCATTGTCCATCCATTGTCATCACCATCATCCTCTTATTCTATGAATCGAATGCTCTAGACTTTTTTTTTTTTTTTTTTTACTTTTCAGATGGGGATAATATTCTTTCAACTTCCTCTTAGAACTGGCATGAGAATCCAACCAGATAATGGGAAAGGAAGTCACTCCATTTTATATAAAAGAAGAAGATATTATTGATATGGAGCATAAATAGATTTCATCCGTTTTACAAAGTGGACTAACTGCTGTCCTTTGGAATTGTTAGTACAAGGACACATTGATGCCTTTGATACTCCTGTAAGCCCAACCTGAACTACTCTGAGGTACAGGACTACATAAGTCCCTGTATTTGGGGAATCTAGCTAGAAACATAGAAGAGAATAGTTGATGCCTTCTACTTAGTTATGTGAGCACTTCCAGATGGGGCTAGATTCACAGATTAAAAATCCAATGGTTTGATCACCTTAAATGTAGAGGATCAAGAGATTTAGGGTACTGACTATGGAAGGCTAAACTAATTCTGTCTTTCCACTCAACACAAGGACAAGGACCAACCTTGAAGGCAGAAATGTTACCAGATTGAACTTGGGTTTACTCAACTGGCTGCACAGCAAAGCCAATCTACTGATACTGGTTTGTGGTAAAGGAAAGTACAGGGTTTATTTGCAGGGTGCCACGTAAGGAGAATGAGCAGCTAATATTCAAAAAACCCTAACTTCCCCATGGCTTTTAGGGAAAGGTTTTTAAAGGCAACATTAGAGGTTAGGGCCAGTTTGTGGACATTCTTCTAAATAGTTGGTGGTGAGGTAATAGGGTGGTGTTTTGGGAATCTTAATCATCAATGTCCTGGCTCCAATCAGTCTGGGATCTTCACACTTATAGTCAGCTGCTTCTGTCTGGTGGGATCCTGGTTTCTGTAAAACAACTCAAGGATACAACAGATTGTTATCTATATCCCTTGAGGATGAACTAGGGGTCCAGTGACTCTGTTTTATGGCTCAACTATTGTTTAAACAATCATTACGTTTTTGCTTGACTGCTTTTCCTTTGTTTCTGCATCCCCTCATTTACTTCCCTAATTAGTAACTGCTTGAGTCTGCTCTTTGGAACCTGGGGAAGACCTAAGAGACTAAAACATTTTTTCTATAAATAAGAAAAAGGGACCCAAGTGTCTGCCACCAGAAGTTTTCAAGAAGATGTCTCAGGCTTTCCTGGTGGCGCAGTGGTTAAGAGCCCACTTGACAACACAGGGGACATGGGTTCGAGCCCTGGTGTGGGAAGATCCCACATGCCGTGGAGCAACTAAACCCACGCACCACAACTACTGAGCCTGCACTCTAGAGCCCTCGAGCCACAACTACTTAGGCCATGTGCCACAACTACTGAAGCCCACGCACTTAGAGCCCATGCTCCATAACAAGAGAAGCCACCACAATGAGAAGCCCATTCACTACAACAAAGAGTAACTCCCACTGTCCACAACTAGAGAAAGCCCCTGCACAGCAACAAAGACCCAATGAAACAACAACGAAAATAAATAAATTAATAAATTAATTTAAAAAAAAAGAAGATGTCCCCCTCACTGGCATGACTTTGTTTTATTTGAGTTTATAGCATTTTATTACACCTCTTCTGTGTATCTTAATTTATTACCCAACCAGATAACACCAGGTTATTTTAGTTAGATAAAAAGAACAGCTTCCATATTCCTGTATAAACCTCCTGATCCCAAATTACCCAGCTTGAATACTTTTAGTATTTAAAATTAATTTATTATCCAGAAAAGTAGCCCAGAATATTACTCAGAAGTGGATATTAGAGGCTAATAAATACTACTTTATATGTATCAGCACACAGTGATATTATCAGCATACAGAATGAATACGCCAAGTCTCATGAAATTGAGTAATAAGCTTGTAAAAGGAGAAAATAAGAGTAGGCTCAGAATAGACCATGATGGCTTCCTGCTGTGAATGGCCCATTGATTCAACGATGCCCCATCAAAAAATAAAACAAAACAATCTCTTGATGATTGCTTCAGTGTGTGCCCTGCCACAGGACCACAATGTTTGATCATCATCATTATGTCATTTGCTTAGTAATAACTAGTGTCTAGCACATCCAAACACATTCCTTGATCTACCAAGCATGCAGCTTGTCAGTGCCATGGTCCTGGGTCAAAGCAATTTCCTTATTAAAAATCCAAACAAAAGAAATGTTTAGATAAAGGAGCTGTTGCCAGAGCTGCTCCAGGTCTTTGCTCAAAACCCATCAACCCCCACTTTTAGCAGGAGTGTCCCTGCTCAAAACCTACCAACCCCCCGCCCCACCTTTAACAGAAGTTAACATAAATCTTTAAATTAAAGGGTCCAGAGATAAGAAAGGAAGCTACAAACAAAAAAATCCAGATGGAACCAGCTGAGACCAAGATGGCAACAAATCTGACCTCCAACACACTCTGAATCTAATTATACACTGATTTGACTACATTAGCATATTAAATGACACAACTTCTGGTGTCCATGACTGGACATTAAGGACCAAAAAAGGATAAAAAGGCAACCCATTTCTTTGAAAAAGCCCTGCCCCTTTCCCAGTAGACTAATGCATATGCCTTCCCATCATTAGCCTCACTCCTCCTCCCTTTCTCTTTACTCTTTAAAATTAAATCACTCTCCCCAGGTGGGTAAGAAGTTAATCTGTGAATGTAGTTCCCACTTCTCTGTTCTTTGGCCACTGAATAAAGCTTGTGCTGTGTCCATTTCAGCTTCAGTTTTATTATTTGCCTACTGGAACCTGAACAGAAAAAGAACTCTCCCTCACTGAGGCAGAGAGCCTCAGCCAGGCTAGGGCCTGAGCAGGGTCCATATGACTTAATTCAGTAACAGCATCAACTGTCAGTTCTTTCTGACTCTGAAAATCCACACCACCTCCATAAAATCACCGTATGCAATTTTATTTTTGAGACATACATTCTAAAATAGTATCTGAAGTTCCTGAGTTTGTTTGGGGTATTTCTTTTCCTAAGGGTGAAATTTTGATCTCATACATGAAGAATGAGTAGGATGAGAATAGAATGCAATACAACCTCAAAGCACTTTAAAACTATTTCCATGAAAATACCCCCAATCTTGCCACATTGCAAAGTCATGTGTTGCAATTTGAACCTCAAAGGTTTCTTGTCTGTTGGATCAAAATAAACAGTTGTTTTATATTCTTTTTTAACATGAGACACCCTAGATCTGATTCCCTTAGCCCTACCACTTAGACAAAGAGTCAGGAATTTCAGACCTGAATGCACCCTCAAAACATCCCCTAACTTGTATAGCTGATTCACTTTGTTATAAAGCAGAAACTAACACACCATTGTAAAGCAATTATACTCCAATAAAGATGTTATAAAAAAAAAAAAACTAACATTTTTATTTTATAAAATAAGAAACTGAGGCGCAAGGATAAGACATGTTTTGCTTAAGATTAGATTGTGAGGTAGTCGACTAACCGGGGCTTAAACCTAGATCTTATTCTGAATCTAGACCTCTTCCATATAACTATGACACTCTATCTCTCTGTATACCACTGTTGGGGAGGAACAAATTTTCCTTGCCAACTAAAAATTGTCACTTGCCATCTGGTTCTACAAGAATGACTTCACTGGGCACTGCAGAGGCTGACCTTCAACACACCCTGAAATGAGTTCAGGGCAGAGATCAGGAATGAGGTATTCTGTGCTCTGGGAAAAACTGGCAGAACAGGTCTTCAGATAGATATTTTCAGGAGAAATGACCCCAATTTCTTGTATCTTCTCATATCTAGAAAAACACTAAAATCATTATTGGAGACATCTGCTCCTTGTGACTGGCAGCAACCTTCTTGTGACTAGCAGCAACCTGCAGCCAACAATGTGCCTTTGATTGCACACATCCCCCTTCACTAAAATCATATTTATACTGACCTCCTCCCCCTACCTCTTTGGAGCAGTTCCTCAAAGTTATCTTAGAGGCTCTCTCCTGGGCTATAGTCCTCATTTAACCCCAAATAAAACTTAACTCACAACTCTCACGTTGTGCTTTTTTTTTCAGTCAACATCCTCTACCCTTATAAGTTCCTCTGGCTGGTCTAAGAATTAAACTGATATGAGACAGAATAACAGGACAAAATTTAAATAATATGTATACATAGTAGAGACCAGGAAAACTGAATAACTCACCAAAATGCCTGATATCTTCACCTTAAATACCATTCTCAACTAAAGGCTAAAGAAGATGTTGGGAGTAGAAGTTTGGGACTTCAAAGGGGAGGAAGGCAATTCACACAGAGATAGAAAAGAAAATGTTTGGTAAACAAATGTTTTCTGGGCCATGCAGGGACAGTGAGATACAGAGAGGGATTTTAACAAACAAGACTTTGCCAGGTTTCTCTCTGTCTACTACATCTATTTCATACTATAGTTACCTACGGTGATAGGTCCCTTCCTGGAATATGTCCTCTATTTACATTCTAATAGACAATTAGAGGAAGGTCAAAGTTTCTTCCTGAGTCTCTTGAGGCTGGATTGTTTTCAGCTTGAAATAATCCACATACCAAAGAGGTATTTTGAAGTGGTAAATTTTGTTACCTTACACCACCACAGATAAGTAAGTCACTTTAATTTTCTGATCCCCAGTTTTCTTACCTGTAAAATGGGACGATGTTCTTTGCCATGTCAATTTCACAAGGCTGTTGGGAGGGCCCACATAGACAAGAAACACAGTAATCTCAGCCCTTACTTTCCAACTCAGGGAAATGTTAGCAAATGTTAGAGAATGCCTGGTTCAATGGCTGGTTCACAGTCTTACCAAAGATTCTCCCCAACCAGTTCTGACTAGTATCTATTCCTTCTGAAACTTTCAAAGACCTCTTTGAAGATGGCATTAACTATCCTCACAGTTGCACAGCAGGAGAAATCAGCATTGTTTCATTATTTTATTTATCTATTTTTACTGAAAAACAAAGTTATGGTAGTGAGACAAAGAAGGTTGCATATGGAACTGAAACTGACTGAGTAGGACCCTGTGGGGCAGAAAAGCCTTTCCGTATCCCCTATTTCTTGTTTGTAGGGAAAAGGCTTCAGCCTCCTAGACTTCCCTGAGTTCCAAAGGGCAGATACAAATAGTTACTAATTAGGGAAGGAAGGGAATGTAGGAAAGAAGGAATAGCAGTCAAGAAACAACAATGCAGCTATGGGGTAAAAATCTGGTACAAGTCTCTGAGTTTTTCTACAGGAACTAAAGCTCCCACCCAGGTAGAGGATAGTAATTTCAGGCTAAGCACAAGATACCTGGATTATCACCCTGTTACCTCACCACCAACCAATCAGAAGATAACCTCATACCCTGCAGCCCTTGCCCCAAATTTTGCCTTTGAATTTCTCCCCTGAAAACCATCAGGGAGTTTGTGTCTTTTAGCATGAGCTACCCATATTCCTTGCTTGGCACTCTGCAGATAAACTCTGTACTTTCCTTCACAACAGCCTGGTGTTAGTAAACTTTTTTTTTTTTTTTCCTGTGCAGTGGGCAAGTGGACCCACATTCAGTTTGGTAACAGGGTTCTACCTGTGTTGCTCCCAGATCTGAGTGTTAGATAATATCCTGACTCATCAGTGTTAAAAATTTCTCTTCATAGGCCTTTTTAGGAGCTGGCCAGCCACCAAAACAATGGTATAGCTACAGACCAACACTATCTTTTCTCCCCTTTCAGAGATGTGGGAGAAAAACTTTAGTGATCAGCCGTGTTGCCATAAAGAACAAGGAGTTCCCCATAATCTTCCAGACAAAATATCTGTGTCTAATTCAATAGAATTTAATTCAAAATATTAGCCTCAGCCTTGCTAATTGAGCTGCCTGCCTGGAATGATTAATTACTAGACCTCTATTCCCCTAAAACATCCTCTACCAACTGTCTCCAATTCTCCCAAAGGAGATTTACCCCCTTTAACTTAAGAATTTGATACCTTCTGAAACAGAAACTCTTTGAAGGAACAAAACTTAAAGCTGTCATCAATTACATACAGTTTAGCCTGGGTGCTTTTGAGTTTCCATTCAAGGAGAAAAAAAGGTCCCAAACTAGTGTTACCAATTCCCAATGGGTGGGTGATCCCTCAATGGGTCCTTTACCTGGAGTCACAAGTGACAATCAAATGAAACCAGGTTCTGTATAACAGAGCAGAAACTTTATTCAATGATCAAGGAATGAAGAAGGGAGAGCTCTGGAGAGGGTGTGGAGAAAAGGGAACCTTCATACACTGTCGGTAGAAATGTAAATTTGTTCAGCCACTATGGAGAACAGTGTGGAGGTTCTTTTAAAAAAACTAAAGTTAGAGTTACCATACGATCCATCAACCCCGGTCCTGGGCATATATTCAGAAAAGACAAAAACTCTAATTTGAAAAGATACATGCACTCCAATTTTCGTAGCAGCACTATTTACAATAGCCAAGATGTGGAAGCAACCTAAATGTTCATTGACAGATGAATGGATAAAGAAGACGTGGTATATATACACAATGGAATGTTACTCAGCCATAAAAAAAAAAAAAAAAAGAAATAATGCCATTTGCAGCAACATGGATGGACATAGAGATTATCATACTAAGTAAAGTAAGTCAGACAGAAAGACAAATATCATATGATATCATTTATATGTGGAATCTTTAAAAATGATACAAATGAACTTATTTACAAAATAGAAATAGACTCACAGACATAGAATACAAATTTATGTGTACCAAAGGGTGGGAACAGAAGGAAAAAAATTAGGAGTTTGGGATTAACAGATACACACTACTATATATAAAATAGATAACCAACAAAGACCTACTGTACAGCACAGAGAATTATGTTCAATATCTTATAATAACCTATAATGAAAAAGAATCTGAAAATAACATATATATGCTATTTTTGAGATATATATACATATATATCTGAATCACTTTGCTGTACACTTGAAACCAACACAACATTGTAAATCAACTATACTTCAATTTGAAAAAAGAAGGGAGAGCTCATGCTTTACAAACACCTTCTCCCTAAGGGGAGGGTAATTTAGAGGAATTTTAAGGGGTAGGAGGCAGGAACATCATCAGGGCTCTAGGAAAGGGGCAGAGATTAACAGGGGCAGCCGCGGTATGCGCAGTCTTCCATGTGTAAGTTTAAAAATTTGCCTGTCATATCAACAAACAAAGGATGCTATGGCCATTAATCCATCAGCCACTACCTCCACTCCTGATGGCGAGCCTTGAGGGAACTCAGGATGGAGACAAACAGGCTGTTCACTGACAAGCCCTCAGCCGCTGCAACCATGCCCATGGTGCACCCTGAGGGGATTCAGGATGGGAAAGAACAGGATATTGGCCCTAGATAGCTAAGGTACATATCAAAGGAATGATTTCAATGAGCCCAGACTCTTGTATCTTCCCATACACAGAAAAGTGCTAAATTCATTAACTTGAGATGTCTTGTTCTCTTTAATTAACAGTAATCTTTTGATATTCCATCTACCTGGTTTTTGTTGCAAAACTCCTATATATCCTAGCTCCTCCCTTACCCCTTTGGAGCAGTCCCTCAAAGCTACCTGAGATGCTGCCTCCTGGGCTTGAGCCCTCAGAAAATCCACCAAATAAAACATAATTCTTAACTTTAAGTTTGTGCTTTTTTTCCAGTTGACACAAGCTTCTTTGCACATGGTGTGAATTGTGCCTAGCAGAGTGCAAGTCTCCACCCAGCGTGGACACTTAACATGGTAGTGAAGCAAAGGTAACTTTGGAACACCTCCAGGTCTCCTCTGTACAGGTCAAGTCAGCTGGTTCAGGGCAGTTGTCCATTGTATAGCTCTTGAAGGACAGCTGTAAAACACCTTTGACAAATACCAGGTGCTTTAAATTAAACACACACATAAATTAAGGCAAGGATCCTTTATCTCTCAGGGGCAGGTATTGGTGAATCTAGGAGATGGAAGAAGTCCATTGCAGACTTTCTGACATATAGTAATACTGATGATAATCCCTCACATTTGTTGATGGCCAATACCATGTCAACAATTTTTCATGCACTATCTTGTTTAATTCTCACAGCCATCCCAGAAGGGAGATAATATTTGTGTTCCCATTCTACAGAGAAGGAAACTGAAGCTTAAAAATGGGAAGAAACAGACCCAAGATCACACAGCAAGAAAGCAGTGTAACAAGGATTCAAGACTGGTGACTTTTACCCTAGGGTTTATGCTCTTAACCACCACACTTCTCTACCTCTGGGGCCTTTGGAATTTCTATGAATCCTTTTTCCTAAGACCGAGGTGGGACTGAGGCTAATTGATCAGGAAGCATCTTGCTCCCAGGTTTGGATCCCCTTGGTGAATTTACCTTTTGTGATGTCCTTGATCTCCTGCAACTTCATGGGCTGGCCATATTGCTTTCTCCTCTCATCTGGCTTTTCACATGCTGATCCCTCTAACAGGAACATATTCCCTACACCAACAATCATCCCCTATCTAGCTCCTACCCAATTCCCTCACTAACTCTTACTAATCCTTCATGTCCCAAAGTAGATGTTGCTTTCTCTGCGGGGCTCACCTTACACTTCCTGCCTGACTTAGGTGCTCTTTCACTGTGCTCCAACACTCAGGAAGAGAAGGTTACACAACTCCCCTAGGCACTACTCTCATCATAGTGTGTGGAGAAAGTACCTCCTGCAGCTGGCAGCACTGCAGCCTTGCATATTATAGCCCAATTATAAAATAGTAAATGTGCATTTACTATCATTGGTCCGTAAACTCAGAGATGGCTGCCCTCTACCTGTCTTGTTCAACAGATGCCCCATTTATACGTATTTTATAAATAAATAATTTCATTTGGCCATAATGTTATAGCTGTCATTCATCTCCCTTAGCTCATCAGCCTATGTCACTGCTTAGCTAAGAAGCAATACTTCTGATTGATGATGTGGGTGGTCACAGGAGCAATCAATTTAGAGTGAAAGACCAAGTCAGAAGGTCTGTGCATCTGTTGACTTTACCTGGGGCCTGACCATGTACTTGAGAGGAGGTGGGGATGGATTTCCCACAAATTTTCACCCAGTGAAAAATGAGCACTTAAGTACACATCACATTAAGCATACACATTTGCTGAGAAGAGACATAGTGTGTTCATATTGCCTTCACAGAGCCACACACTTGGCCAGTAAATGGAAATTATTGAAGGGAAGTTTGTTAGTTGAATATTGTAGTAGAGCCTCCTAAATTGTGGGAATACAATGTAGAATCTCATCGTCATTCCTCAGAAGTAAGAAACCTTGGGAGGAGATGAAAACGCTTAATAAAAAATCATTATCTCTTCCCAGTCTCCACAGCACATTAACCTAAGAAGTGTTGCAAAGGCTCATCTGCTCCCATATCTGGGGCAGAATTCTACCTGCCCCATTCAGGGCTATATAAAAATAGTAAGCTCACCCTTACAGAGGGTTTACTATGTGCCAGGTAATATGTTTGATATTCCAAAATGCATTTCCTCATTCAACATCACAATAATCCCATGATTGGACGCTTAATGGCCCCATCTTATAGATGAGGAAACCAAGACCCAGAGATGTTAAGTTACCAAAGTCATATAGCCAGTAATGGCAGAACCAGGGCTTGAACCCAAATCCTTCAGAAAAAAAAAAAAAAAAAAATATATATATATATATATATATTTTAAATTAATTAATTAATTAATTTATATTTCTCTTTATATTGTCAATGCACTTTATTTTCCTCTATGGATACAGTGAAAGAGCAATAGCCAGCGCTTACTTCAACCTTTTTGTTTAGCAGAATAGAGGTTTAGACCCTTATGAAATCTCTCCTTGGTTACTCCTCTCTCCTACGCAAGACACAACCAGGTA
Organism: Balaenoptera musculus; assembly: GCF_009873245.2. Lineage (NCBI taxonomy): Eukaryota > Metazoa > Chordata > Mammalia > Artiodactyla > Balaenopteridae > Balaenoptera > Balaenoptera musculus. The sequence goes on along the minus strand of NC_045803.1, from coordinate 22,764,907 downwards.
GAGGGCTTTTTAAATCAAGATGCATAGGGATCAATGCATAGAGAGGGATCACACAGTGAGGGTGGCCTCACTTCTCCCTGACTAGATTTTTGGCATGGCCTGGGGAACTGGAAAAAACTCTGTAGAAGAGGATGGGGTAAGCAGGAGATGCCACTGGGCACTTCCCAACTCTGGAAAAGGCTGCCTCCTTTTGTTTCATTATTTGTTTGAAGGGCCATTCGTTCCTGAGATGCCAGGATGTGTACTCAGGTGAAAGTGATTAAGTGATTAGGTGTGGTCTCAAAGCTGACCAGAAATGGATTTTGGATCAATCATTCTGCCCATCAACCTCAAGGGGAAGACACTGTTGACTACTTAAAATGTCAGCATGACATGTGCTACTCTTTGCTATAGACATCTGTGCAGCACTCGGTGCAGTCTGAGAGGTGGGCTAACACTCCAATCCCTTTTTAAAAGCTTGCAACAGGGATTTAAAGACATCAGAGTGTACACTCAAAAGTTAGGTTCCATGGCATGTTTGCACTGTAATGAAAGGAAGCATTTAATAAGAACCTGCAGTATAAAAAAACAAACAAACAAACAAAAAACACTAATACTAAACTTTCTTTGGGTTATTTGTATGGAAATATGTTAATATAAATGCTTCAGACATTACATGAAATTTCTAAAAATCTTATATGTTCTGGTATAATGTTATAAGTCATAATTCTAGTTATTACTTTAAAATGTATATCTCAGAAACAACTAAAAAAAACAAAGGAAGCATTTAGCTTCCTAAAGCTAAATGATCACAGGAGTGCAGCAGAAAGAGAAAGTGAAATTTATCTTGGTTCAGTTTACAAAGGCAGATAGTGATAATAACAAATAATAATGGCAACTAATATTTGAATGCTTACTCTGTGCCAGGGTCTACATGCTGAGTATTCTAAACACTATATATTAATCTTCTTGATGGCTGTATAAGTAGGTATTATTGCCCACCTCTTAACCAGGAATCAGACATATTGTGCAGCCAGAAAAAAACTTTGCTTAAACTACAGTTTTCTCCACACACTGTTTGGCACTGTAGGTGAACAAAATTTGCCACCCCAAAATGTCTCTTTGGCATGGGGATTATTTTGAGCTGAAAACAATTAAGGCCCAAAAGATTTAGGAAGAAACTTTGACCTTCCCCCTAACTGACTGAAGAATTTAGATAGCTAATCTGTTTCAGGAATAGAGCTATATGGGCTAGGTATGGTGGTGGGGAACTCTTAGATATGAGTCAAAACATTGGCCTTTCCATCTCCATGTGAATTGCTTTTCTCCTCTTTGAAGTCCCAAACAACTAACCCCCAACATCCTGTTTTGTCTTTAGCTGAAGATGGTATTTAAGGTGAAGATTTCAGTCATTTTTGTGAGTTACTCAGTTGTTTTGGGTGTTTCCCATGTATACATGTTACTAAACTTTTGTTTGATTTTCTCCTCTTAATCTCATGTCAATTTAATCCTTAGACCAACCAGAAGAACTTAGAAGCATAGAGGAAAATTTCAGGGAAATGGTTGCATTTTTAAAAGACCTTTTATCACAACTGCTCTGTCTTGGAATAGGAAGTATTCTTTGCCAAGGACAACGGAGTCTCATATGTGCCTTTCACTGGAAACTGGACCAGACTGATAAGTGTGGTCTGATAAACAGGACCAGAGTGCTGATAAGCAGTGACTGACTTTGGAGCCAGACCTGTAAAAATAAAAATTTGCTGAATGGAAAGCAAGCTTTTAATGTACAATACCACACCATTTGCCAAAAAAAAATTTTTTAGACTAGTTTTTCCCCACTAATGGGACAAGTGGATTATAAGCCATGCATTGAAGGAGAAAGAGAAGAATTTAGGGACAGCCTGGAAGCACTGGTATTTCATTGGAACTGAATTACTACTTAGTGTGTCAGGTAATATAATTAAAATATAAAAAACCCAAGTCATTTATTTTTATATAGTAGATTTTAAAAAATGCATTTGTTAAATACTACTTAATTTTTCTCAATTTATGTGATGGAAGGGGGCATTTGAAGTTTATGCTCATCTTCAAGTAATGTTGAAGATTCATTAACAAAGGCACAAGTGAAGATGGCAGTGACAATTCAGAATTAATGAAAAGTAATAAACATAACTGTTCCAGTGGAACCAAGCAGAACCCTACACACACACCCCAAGTACAAAACCCAGCAGTTAATGATTAGGACAATAGAGTCACAGACTCAGTGTTTGATGCACGTTCCTGGGTTGTTTTACAGATACTGTAACTGCCAGCAGAGGGGAAGAAAGCTAACTGCATGATGACTAGACTATAGCCATCACATAAACTGCTCCAACTTGAGCAACACTGAATCTATGGCTAGCACAATTCCAAGAACTGGCCTCAAGAGAATGGGATTAACATTATTGCTTATAATAATCTATGTATTTTTGGGCATCAAAATAATTATAGCTTGTTCTGCCCATACATGTAAACGGGCAACTAAAATTGTCAGCAAAAAGATGCTACAAACCCATGTTGACATCTTCCACTCTGAGAAAGTGGTACCCTATGTCAGCAATACAGAAGTTACAAAAGATAGACCTTTGCCCCTAATCCAATACAAATGGAATTACGTTCTGACAAGTGGGGATGTGAAAGCAGCTCTTTGCGGGAAATTGCCCTCACCAGGAAGCCCTTTTTCTTGTCATTTTAGCAAAGCTATAAACCAGGCACCTCCATGCTCTACTCATCTCTGGCCCAAGCACACCTTTCAAATCTTTTCATCACACAATACCTTGCCTAACTTGTCAGTTCTTCCCATAGATCAAAGAAGTAGAAATGAAGAATAAGTAATTAACAAATGACCATATCTCTCCCCTAGCTTCCCCTTCAGTAATCTCCAAAACAGACTGTGTGACCAAACTGTGAGAGCAAGATAACATCTAGAGGAAGATCATAAGAAGTTGATGAGCCTGCATGAAGGTAACTACTCTGACCCCCTATCTCAATGATTAACTGAGGTTACTTCCCTTCTGCCTTTAAAACTTTCATGGCTGAGCAGGATCTTTGGAGGTGGTTTTGGGGGACATTGAGTCCACCATCTCCCCAGATTGCTGACATTCTGATTAAGAGCACCTTTCCTTTCTCTCAACATCTGTGAAAATTGATTTTGTAAGCGGTGAGCAGCAGAACCTGATGCATTTGATAACACTAGAGAAAACTACATGAGAGGAAGACCTGGTCCCAGGAAGGAAAATTATTTAGGTTAATTTAGTTAACATAAAATACTGCTCTGTAAAGAATTAGTTATGTTGTTGCCCATCACTTAGTGTTTTATAAATACAAAACATACTCATCACAATATATATATGTGGGTGTGTATATATATGTGTGTGTGTACAAATGAAGTGATATATATATATATAGTATTTATGTATTATCATGTATTTATATACATATGTACACATATACATATATGTTTTGTATGTCTTTTGTTTATATGTATATATGAATGTATAAATATAAGAGGTATATGTACAGCTCTGAAAAGAATTATTATATAAAGAAAATGTATAATATATAAATACATATGTAATATGTATTAAAGAAACATCTACTAATGACTGCAAAGGCTGTAGAAGTGATTTCTCTTCCTCCTTTATCTCTAGTTTCAGCATGCTTTGGATCATCCCGTTGACCATATTGCCATTACTGCCCATGTAGGACATTGTGACAAAGATATGGGTTACAGCGTCTTCTGATTATTCCCAGTTTTTGAGTTGGGGGACCTCAGTCTAAAAATATGGAGGATTCCAGGGAGAAGTTTGATATGGTTTGAGAAAGGAGGTTTTTTTAAGTAAAGCAAATGAATTCACTGTGATATTTTCTTAGAAAGTATGAGCAAAGTAATAGCAGCAATTTCTCACAAAGCTGGAGAGTGTGGAAGGTGAGGAGGAAAAGGGTTCAAAGAGGGATGCAATCCATCAAAAGCAGGTCAATAAATTATCAGGCATCTTTTGTGAGCACAGGTGGGTTGTAAGTGCAAGAAGTGGGGGGCTAGTAAAGATGAGGAGAAAAAGATTCTTGCCCTCTTAGAATTTAGGGGAAATTGGGATGCAGATATTAAACCAAATAAAACAGAAAGTCAAAGCACAGGCGTTCTGGATGCAGGATACTTGGTGATGATTGAGTCGACTCTTCACCATCGTCTTCCAAGTCAATCACATGACCCCTGGATAGCAAGAACTCTGCTATGAGGTTACCATGAAAGGTGTCTGTGGAGGCTTTATTATTGCAGAAGGTTGACTCACCTCTTCTACCACCATCCACTTCCTTCCACCAACCTCTAGCATTGCTTCATTCTGTCTTCCTCTTGTCTATCCAAGGTCGCAGCTCCTTGCACTCAATTGGCTCCTACAGTCCCCTCCCTGGACTCCTTGTTTCCTGGCTCTCACAACTCTGACCTGATCTCCGTTTTGCCACTAGAGTTATTTGCCCGATGAATCCCTTTGGCTACATTACTTCTCTTTCAAAAACTGATTTTAGGGCTTCCCTGGTGGTGCAGTGGTTGAGAATCCGCCTGCCAATGCAGGGGACACGGGTTCGAGCCCTGGTCTGGGAAGATCCCACATGCCGTGGAGCAACTGGGCCCGTGAGCCACAACTACTGAGCCTGCACGTCTGGAGCCTATGCTCCGCAGCAAGAGAGGCCGCGATAGTGAGAGGCCCGCGCACCGCGATGAAGAGTGGCCCCCGCTCGCCGCAACTAGAGAAAGCCCTCGCACAGAAACGAAGACCCAACACAGCCAAAAATAAATAAATAAATTAATTAATTAAAAAAAAAACCTGATTTTAATGTGGTTTCACTCAATTTCCCACTGAAACACCAATGAAGATAGAAAAAAAAAGAAAACTCAAAGTTACTACCATGGAAAAAGACCACAAGTATTGCATTGACTTTCCACTAGAAAACAGTAAATGCAGCAGGGCTGGGTGAGTCTCCGCAGAGTAGGCACACATTGTCTGAGAACGATGGGCTTCAAGCAAGTTAGAAGCTGTATGCCATTAGGGAGATGGAGTGAGAGGCTAATTCCTTCTCCTGGTCCCTGAGGTCTCAGCCCTGAGCTATCTGCCAACCAAGTATATGCACTTGTTGTTGACATTATTTTTGTTGTAAAACAAGATTATATAGTTGACCTTTGAAAAACATGGGCTTGAACTGTGTGGATCCACTTACACATGGATTTTTTTCAATAAATATACTGGAAAATTTTTTTGAAATTTGCAGCAATTTGAAAAAAACTCACAGATGAACCATGTCACTTAGCAATATTGAAAAATTAAGAAAAATTAGGTATGTAGTGAATGAATAAAACATTTGTTCATATAAAATATTTTTATATAAGGATAGATATTAGTCTATCCTTATATAGGCATAAGGGGAGTGATACTTACCGTAAAATTAATAATGTGTTAGTTTTCTTACTGTTTTATAACTTTGCTTTCAAAGAATTATATTAGCATACAGTATGCCTCTCTTTCATAGTTGGAGAATGCTTATCAGCCTATCATCACAGGTAAGTGGATTTTTAAAAACTGCAACAATGTTCACAATATTGTATTATGAATATGACTGTAAGACTGTATGCCATGACAAGTGTGTAATGATTCATTCATTAGTATATAGGCTAGTCTACTGTGATGCAATTGTACTGATTACACTAGGCTACTATAAAGCAAGCATTTTGCTGCTTTTTTTGTTATCAATGCATGAACTGTAAATAAATATCTTTTTCACATTTTCTTTTTATTTTTGATGTCTACTGTCAGTAATATGTATAACATCTACAGTATTTTGTATCATATAAGACAAAATTGATGTAGGTACTGACAGAGAGATGATTCATCTTGTAAACAGACAATGTAAACTTATGGTATCAATAAATACAGTACAGTACTGTAAATGTATTTTCTATTCCTTATGGTTTTCTTAATAACTTTTTCTCTTCTCTAGCTTGCTTTATTTTAAGAATACAGTATATCATACATATAACATGCAAAATATGTGTTAATTTGAGGCAGGAGATAGATGGGTTCCAGGTTAGACATTTACAACTGGCCTTCTTTTTACATTTCATGGGACAGAAAAAGTGAGCTTCAGGATGGACACTTACAAGTAGCCTCTATTAGCATTTCCTGAGACAGGAGATAGGTGGGCTCCAGGTTAGGCATTTACAATCAGCCTCCTGTTTGCCCTCTGAAATGGAAGTAACAACAGAAACAGCGTATATAGCCAGGCTTTGTCTCCTATGGATGCCTTAAGATAACAGTCATGGCAAGAACAAAGAGGGGCAAAATCTTGTTTGAGTAAAGGATCAAGAAATCTCTGTTACCCCCGTCCACTCCCCGGGGCAAGGGAGACACTACACATGCTCAGAAAGGCTCCTTGTGGGTCAAAAGTCAGGGGACAACTCCAGACCATAATGAGTCTTGGTTTTCCCAGATGCCTTTCCTTCGAGATCCGTCTTGGCTGAGAGATACCTGTGCACCTAAGGGGAGGGTCCTTAGACCAATTAGCTAGGGGAGACAAAGCAAGATGAATGGCCAGAAGGAAGACAAAGACCCGGAAGAACTGACCTATATAAATGACTTAACTGCCTCTTTACAGCAGTCCTCCTCATTAGGGAGATGCACCCCTTCTCTCTGCGTGTGCATCTCTGCCTTGCTTCTATCTTAACTAAAAAACAGTTTCTCTGTGTGCTCTCCCACTAGTTGTTGTGCTATGTCTCTAATAATAAACTTTGTACCTGTTTTTACCATCTTTGCTTCCATGAGAAATACATTTTTCACTGGGGGCAAGAACCAGGGAAAAATAACTTCTAGCCTCTAGCCTTTGCTGCTGCTTTGTTGGCTGGGATACCTGGTTTTCATCCAGGTTACCCAGGTTCAATTCCTGGGCAGGTAATTAAGATCTCACTTCATGCCACCACTCACTGCTGCCTCTCCAAGATCAAACTGACCGTTTATATTATCGGTAAAGCTTCTGGTCAACAGTAGGCTATTCAGTAGTTAAGTTTTGGGGAATTCAATAGTTATATGTGAATTTTCAAGGGCACAAAGGGTTGGTGCACCTTAACCCCTGTGTTGTTCAAGGGTCAAATGTACATTGTTTTGAAATTTGTTTTATGAGGAAATAAGACTTAAAAGCCAAAATATGGCAAAAGAGTTTCAGGAGAGTGAGATTTTGATACAGTAATAGATGAATTATTGTTTGAACTCTTCACTCCTTCCCCAGTAATAGAATTATACTTCCATATCCTTACTCTGTAACTTTGCAGTGTCCTCCTGCTGTGGATATATTTTATACACTTGACTCTGTTTGACTCTGTGACTTGCTTGTGTCAATGCGATGTTAGCAGATGAGATACAAGCAACAAGTTGAACAGTGCTTGTGTAAATGGTCTTGCTTTCTTGCACCTCTGTCATTGCCATGAAAAGAGCACACCTTGACAGTCTGCTGGTTTCAGGAGGAGGAGCATAAGAAAACACATGGAGCCAATCATCTCAGGAAAGTCCAACCAACCCATAAATCTGTGAGTAAATGAGTGTTATTTTAAGCTACTCTATTTAGTAGTGGCTTGCTATATAGAAATTTTGTGGCAATGACAATATGGTATTTATGATATAGATACCATACCTGTTATTAAAGTGGATAATAAGTGGCAGTTCACTGTCATTTTCCAAATCAAATCTTATTCAACAATGTTTCTTCTGAAAAGTCAAGTGATCTATAAGAGCTTTAAGTTTCATCTTTGTTTCCCTTCTGTTCCTCTAATTTCACACCAGATAGTTGTAGGGGAACATACCTTCTATGTTAGCCTGTCCCTGTGACATGGAGGCAGTGGTTGCAAAGGAGACAAAGCTATCATGATTTTCAATAATATGACTATTTACAAGAGAATCAAATGTATATGAAGAGAGTTCAGCAAGGTGGCTAATTATGAACTAAATAGAATTAACAGCTTTTATATATAAGAGATAATGTTAATTAAAAAAACATAGTAGGAAAAAGATTCCATACACAAGAAAAAAACATAAAAATAAACCACCTAGAAATAAAATTAAAATTAAATATGCATAATATACACAATGAAAAGTGTATAATCTTATTGAAGATTATAAAGAAGATTGTAATCATCATAAAACACTGGGTTCATACCATGTAAAAAATGTAAAGATGATGATTCTCAACAAATTAATAGGTCGAATGGAATCCTAGTAATGTTGTCCCAGCAATGTTGATTTTTTATTGCAATAATATTATTAAAACTTTCATCTGGAAAATTAAGCAAGTGAAAATATTGAAGAAATGAAAATCTCTGCCAGGGTGGACTTGAGCTATTAACATCTATTTGCTCTTTGATAAAAATCAAAGAGCAAACCAGTGGAAATGGGGGGGGGAAATTGATTAACAATTAGGGAGAAAAATCTGTTTGATCTCTAAGTCTTCCTACATACATAAATTGTAGATTAATTAAATACTAAATATAAAGTAAAAATGTATTCATAAATAAACTAGAGAAAAACATGAGGAGATATTTGTTTGAGCTCTGGTCAAATAAAGCCATAGCAGAGGACTCAAGAGGAAGCTCATATCCTCTGACCTAAAGATTGTTTTGTTTTGCCATCATAGCATTTTTTTTTTTAAGCTACACATTGTTTATGCAGACTCTTTTAAAAATGTTTAAACTGAACTTAATGATAAAAAAAATAATTGGAAAACTCCAGATTATGGAACATTCCACTAGATAAATATCTGGGATTATAAAAAAGAAAATCATTGTCATGAAAGTCACATACAATTTCATGCTACCTCTCTCCTTCTCTTTCTCCTTCTCTCTGTCTCTCTCTCTTACACACACATACAAAAGCAGAGGACTTTAAAGATGGCTACAGATAAATGATAGCCAAATGAGTGAACATTTTTAAACCTTTTAATTATTTAAAAAATATTTAAATATATATACATATTCTCTTTCAGATTCTTTTCCCTATAGGTTACTACAAGATATTGCAAATGAGTGAAACTTAAATGGAGCTTGAATTGGGGAAAAACAGTCAAAAAAGAACTTTTATGGAACAATTAGGGGAACTTATATATGGGTTACATATTAGACAATATTATTGTGTCAAGATTAAAGTTTTTTTAAGGTGATATGTTATTGTCATTATGTTGGCAAATGTCCTTATTTACTGGAGATAGCTGAAGGGATGAGGTGTCATAATGCTATGTGTTGATAGATGGAGAGAGAGAAAGGAAGAGATCAATAAAAACTAAAAATTCTCAGAAATCAAAATAGGCCAAAAGCCAACAATTGAAGATTTACAAAAGAAATATAAATGTCTCATAGATGCATTAATAATTCTCTGGCATCAGTAAGAAAACTAAGGCAAGGAAACATTTTCACCTGTAAACAAAAAATAAATTTCTAGTGTTGGTAAAGATGTGCTAAAACAACACTTTCTGGTACAGTTTGATGGCATAGAAACTGGAGAAACCTTTATGGAATGATATCCTGTTATATTTATATGTTTCCAGAGCATTTAAATGTATAAAAATTTTGACCCGATAATTTCATTTCTAAGAACATATTCAAAGAAAATATCCAAAGAAAACATTGCCCTTCAAATGATGCATCCCATATTTTCTATAAATAATTGCAGGATTATCTATAGCAGAAAAATGTAAGCTAAGCAAATGTCCAATAAGGGAGATTAGTTTAACTTATAACATGGCCAGGTTATAGAGCTTCACATGTTGCAATGGAGAATCCCATATGATCTTATGCACTCACTCTTCAGTCTATCTGCCTGAATTCAAAATCCACAAATTATAAGGAGCTCATTTTACAAGCCCAAATGCTGAAGTACCTCTTCACTACAAATTTTCTTTATATTTTCATGGATTGGATCCAGAAAGAAGAAAAATAATGGGGTTAATTTTAGGGTTATTTGTGCTTGTCAAAGGAAAAAGCAGAGGGTAGAAGCAGTGGTGATGACCTCAGCTTTAGGATTTGATTCTCAGAATTCAATAGATTCCTTGCTCCGCTCTGTGGCACTCCCAACAGGTATAGCCACTTCCATCCAATGATAAACTACAGTATGCGTGTCTTCTGTCAATGTGTTTTTGACTCATGAACTTCAGGTCATTTGGGGCAGTGACAACTCCGTGAAAGCCAGGTTCAGCTGTAGCTAGAGGAGTTGGAACACTGCAGATCTGCTAAGGGCTACAGTCTTGAGCAGTTATTAATGTTCATTTGTTCAAAGAACATTTAACCAGACGTGGAAAAAAATGTACATGGTAAATAAATCCCACAATGCCAACTGTAGTTTAAAAAAAATCTCTTTCTACTCTCTATCCCTGATTTGAAAATGTAATGATGTAAAATAGGATATACTGGTTAATCCTGTTGGGGCTCAGGGGGGGTTCCCCAAAATATGCTACAATGGCATATTATGTTGAATTAAAGGTACCTAACAGACAGCCAATGAAAGAGGGACACTCTGATCCTCCTTTCTATCTCCCTCAAAGCAGGAAATAAATATCCCATGTGAAAGGTTCTTCCCAGCATCTGGAGGTAGAAGGAAACCATTATTGCCGGAGATAGGAAGTTTGGGCCAAGAAGCCTATATAAACAAACCTTGTTACTTCTTTAATTTTCTACCCCAAGCCCAAACTCTTAGTTTCCTTACTAATTAAGTACCCAAAGCCTATTTTTTTTCCCTGTCAATTCGTCAAAAATTTATTGTTTCTTTATTTAAAAAATATAAAAGCTGCCTGCTTTGACCACTTCTTAGGTTCCATTTCTATGAAACATCTATGCACACAAATTAAATTTTTTTTTTTTTTTTTTTTTTACAAATTAAAATTTATTGCTTTTTCTCCTGTTAATCTGTCTTATGTCAATTTTTCATTAGTCCAACCATAAGAACTCAATAGGGGTAGAGGGGGAAGTATTCCCTCCCTGACAATTCCATCTGAAAAAGAGAACTGAGAGAGAGAATGAATGAATGCTCAAAGAATATCTGCCAGAATGCCAATGTGGTTACTCCTTTCTTAATATTTTGTGATATTTACTTCTTTCTTACTAATTTCTGTATTTTCCAAATTTTCTATAATAAACATTATATTTATCATCAAGAACATCAAGAAAAATGATAAACAGCATTACATTTTAATTTTTCAATGGCCTCTGCCACTAAGGCTTGACTCTTGCCCATGTCTTCTCAAAACTCTTCTGTTCCTGGCAAACTAGTCCCCTCAGAGACTGAGCAAGTATCATTCCTATTTCCCTGTTTGGGTTTCTGAAGCTTCCTCCATTGGTAATCCCCTTCAAGCTTTCCTCCATCTTTCCACATTTTAGCTTCTCTTCAAAGCTCCCATTCCCCAGTAAAATTTTCCCTGACTGAAGCAGCCTACCCTGATTTGCATTCTTTGAGCTGTAAAGGCATGTAACCCCAGAATTTAACAAGTAAGGCAACAGTGAGTAGGATAACTAAGAGGACAGACACACACAGGAGGCAAAAGAATAGGAGGGTCCCTATGCAGGGAAGTCCAGGTGCTTTGAAGCATCTAGAAGCACCACGCACACACTATGTTCGAGTGTAGAGGGACTTGCTGATGTTTTACGGATGCTATTTTGGAGGCAAGGCCAGGATAGACTAAAAAGGAGGAAAGCAGCCTGGGAGACTATTACAATCTCCCAGGTATGGGTTGATACTCATAGTCTGATCATGATGAAGGCAGTGGGAATGGAGAAGAGGACATGGGTGAGAGTTTATAAGGGGGAGAGAATGGACAAGCAGTCCAACTGCCCAAATGTGGGAAGAAAGGAAGCAAATGCGTTAGAAATGGTTTTGAAACTGGATGACAGGCACAAGGACTTCACTGGCTGACTGATGGCAGGGGAGCTAAAGCGGCTGATGTGGGGAGAAGAGGGAAATGATGCATTTGCTCTTAGACATGTTTAAAGTCTCACCTTTCTCTGGCTAGTGGACACCTTGTCATAAATAACAAACTAGGATTCTCCAGTAATTAGCAAAGGGAAAAGCATTCATGTTAAAATTCTATCCATCCCAGCTGGAAGCTAAGCGCCCTGAAATTCCCTAAGACTCTCCCTTGCCTCCTTTAAAAATCACTTTAATGATTCTGGATGCACAACGCAGGATATAATCCACATCAGCTTCATCTTATGCACTAAATAGAAGAGCAGTGATGATTGGTTATGGTGAGGTGCTGGGGCTGGCATTGATGTTACCACTGCCATGTCAGAAAAAATCTACAGATCTTCAAAGTCAAGTGTGACAGGACCACTTATGCCTAGGAGCTGAAAATAAGCTGCTCCCCACTTGCCTGCCCATATTAGACATGACAGAACTGGTAATTAAAGTCAATACCACGAATATAAGTGGATATATTGGGGCTTAAAATGCAGAATGTATGCCAATATTATTAAACAATTAATTATGCAAGCGTTCTGTCCAGCTGCCCTCAATTTTAGTCACATTAACATTTTGCTTACTCATATACAAATTGATTTTGTGCATTGTTTTCTCATATTAGCTACTGGAGCAAAAGCCTTTGCGCTCATCACATTTCACTCTGGAACAACCTCAACACATTTCTTTTTATCAGAATCAGAATAACAAAGATGGTTAACTTTAGTCACAGAAGATAATAGACCAATAAAGCATCAGGAAATAGGCTTGTGCTGTTATTGGCAATGGTAAATACAAGTTTGTGGCTCAGTCTTCAGTGATCATTGAGTGTCCACTGTGTACAGAGCTGGGTACTTAGTAGAAAAGGAACGTGATGTTGTTTCAGCAGCCTGGGGGAGCAAGGCAGATCAGTGAAAAGAACTAAAACCTCTACCCCTCTTCTGTACCTGCTAGATCCAATGTGGTGGTAAAGATGTTTTAACTATTTCCTCACCTCTAGGAGTCTGAGGGCTGAGATAATTTGGCTAGGCTGGCAAAAATAGAACCTTTCTTAGTGGGGGTTGGGAAGTTGGGGGATAATGGGTCATGTGTTAACAAATCCTGTTTCTTTCACTTGTTTATTTCAAGTGTGAGAGAAATTATTCACATTTTCTTACTCCCACCCTCCAGAGTCTCATCACAACTTGTCTTGACAGTCATTTCTCCCACTGTTTTCTCCTTCTTGTCCTCAGCATTAATTCATATTATTCTTTATACATGTTCCACATATCCCAGCTTCCATTCTTTTCTCCTGGTGACCCCTTTTTCTAGCGCTCTTCCTTGATGACCAAATTCTCCCCATTACCTGACTCCCCATAAGTTCAAAGCACTACCTCTTGCGTCCGGCTTTCTCATGCCTGTTCTGCTGTGCATCCTTGGGCCACACATTCCCCTTGTTATATATACTAAATAGCAGTTTTCTTTTTGCCTCCCTTAGGGATCAGACTGACATGGTGTTATAGAACAAGCCTTCAGAGTTTCAGAGAGCTGAGTTTTAATTCTTGTTTTACCGTACATAAGCTGCATGATTTGGGGCCAAAGGAGATGATAAAATGGCCTTATCAGGGAATTGGTAGAAGTACCATGTGAGATAAGGTACACAACTCTCTTATCACCTGGAACACAGCCACCTCAGCAATGGCAGCTGCTGTTGTTATCATTATTGCATTTAGGAACTGGATGTCTCAATAGCTGTATTTCTACAATGAAACTTGTCTCTGCCACTAGTTACATCACATTATATTTCTCTTGCTCTGATGTGAGTCCTTTGAAGGGAGATTCTGTGTATGATATACCTTTGTGATCAGACCTCAAAGCTATTAAAGAGGATATAGAGCCTAATGATTAACAGCACAGTAGCTGGAGTTAGAATGTTTTAAACCCCAGTCTCTAGTTCTGCTTATTTTTAAAATTTTTTAAGACTCAGAATAAGATAGATATGCAAAATAGGATGACCATGAGAGGCAGAAGTGATTGCTTTACTATTCTGATGTTTCTTATCCATGAATACTTATTATGCTGGTCACTGTTCTAGTTGCTAACGTGGACATGAGAAAGGAGACAAGCATAAATGAGGCTTGTGCTTTGCCACTAGACTTCATTCTATCTGTAGCTGAGCCACTTCCTACTGACCAAGGAAAAACACTGCCATCACCTTATGCTTGCCGAGTTATTTTTTGTTTCACATCCTTTTGTGGACAACTTTGCATTTTTTTCTAGCTCTTTGCAGTTTACAAAGAGCTTTTCTAACCATTACATCATTTGACTCCACACCCCTGCCACACAGGCTGGGCTGCAACAAACATTCTCTGAATCCTTCACAGAGGAGCAGGCACTGGGAGGAGCTCTCAAATCCATCACGTGTGAGGCGGGATCGTCCTAATTTTAAAAATGAGGAAACTGTGGTCTAAAGGATTATTTCAATTTTCCTAGGTTACACAGCTCACAAGGTTGTGACTGTAATCTCAAGGCAGGACCATACCAGTCTCGTGGCACACTTGTGGCCCACCAGGTGCCTAGCAAACAATAAGTAGTCAATAATTATGTGTTGAATGTTCTATTCCATGTATGCCTTTCTTTTCTTTTATAGCCAGGACACTCAGGCTTTGAGAGATTAAGTGATTTGCTCAAGGTTCTAAGGATAATGAACTAAAGAACCTAAAAAAGGCTGGGGTCTTAGTAACACAAATATTTACTCTTTTCTCAGACAACTTTTGAAGACTCTCATAACAGATTGTGAGTTGCAAACAAACTTATTCCTTTGTTGGACTGATTTAAAGAGTAAGAGGACCACTGGCCACAATTTAAAATCTTCTTTAACCCCCACTAGCTAGGTGAACCAAGAGAAAAGCCACCTGCTAGAGTCTGAATGCTAGTTTTCCCCCCAAATTCATATTTTAAAACCTAATCCCCAATGTGATAGTATTCAGAAGTAAGGCCCTTGGGAGGCAATTAGGTCATGAGGGCAGAACCTTTATGAATGGGATTAGTGCCCATACAAAAGAGACCCCAGAGAGGTCCCTTGTCCCTTCTGCCATTGAGGACAGAGTGGAAAGACATCTGTCTATGAATTAGGAAGTGGGCCCTCACCAAACACCAAATCTGCCAGTGCCTTGTGGATGTCCCAGCCTTCAGAACTGTGAAAAGTAAATCTATTTGTTTATAAGTCACTAGGTCTATGGCATTTTGTTATAGCAGCCTGAACTAAGATACCACCTTTTCTTATTTGTAAAATAAGGATGACTATTATAGTCTATGAAGATCACTTGTAGTTTTGAATGTGAAAAGGATTTCAAACCCTAAAGTTCTGCATGCATGAGCAGAGTAATTAAAATTTGACTATTCCCTGTTGGAGGTTTTTAATCATGTGTGTATAGAGTTCTCCCTTTCTGGTGATTAGTATCCAAGAGTTTTCTCTTTTACAATGTCCATAAGCTTCTCTCCAATAGTTTCATTCCTCTTGTCTGCCATCCCACCCAGCTTATCCAAGTTAGCATGCCAATTGGAACTTTTGGAGAAAGGCTGTGGCACATTTTGAAGCAATAGAGAAACAAAACAAAACAGTGCTAACCAAAGTTTTACTATTTGTGACTGTTAATCTTCTAAAAAGCTCAGTGGGTTCTCAAGACTTGTTAATTTATCTCCCATATCTCAGAAATAAAAGCCTTGTTGACACTGGCCCAAGTGAATGTGGTAGGCTCACATTTTGGCAGAGCACCCTTCACTTGACAGCCTGAGGGAGAAAAAAAGCCAAGTGTCCTTTACACTGAGGACCATCTAAGGTTCACTTTTATGAATACTTCCTATACTAAGTAAAATGTGCCAGGGACTGAAGGTTTAAGACAGTGGTTCTTAACCAGAAGCAACTTTGCTAGGTATATTTAAAATGGTTAAAGACACTTTGTTTGTTAGAATGAGAGAGGAGTGCTACCGGCATCTAATAGACAGAGGTCAGGGATGTTAAACTTCCTATAGTACAAAGAAGAGCCCCGCACAAAATCTGGTCCAATATGTCATTGGTGCCATGGTTTAGACACCCTGTTGTATAAGACATAGTAGCAGTTTTCTTAGAGTTCGCTTTCCAGAGGATAAAGCTATTTATAGAAAAACAATTGCTGATTGCTCTCTTAGAGCTGAGGAGAATCAGAGGAGGGACAGTTAAGCTGCGTTATGCTGTTGGAAAATGTTTTTTTTAAAATATTAATTTATTTATTTTATTTATTTTGGTTGTGTTGGGTCTTCGTTTCTGTGCGAGGGCTTTCTCCAGTTGCGGCAAGCGGGGGCCACTCTTCATCGCGGTGTGCGGGCCTCTCACTGTCGCGGCCTCTCTTGTTGCGGAGCACAGGTTCCAGACGCGCAGGCTCAGTAGTTGTGGCTAACGGGCTTAGTTGCTCCGCGGCATGTGGGATCCTCCCAGACCAGGGCTCGAACCCGTGTCCCCCGCATTAGCAGGCAGACCCCCAACCACTGCGCCAGCAGGGAAGCCCTGGAAAATGTTTTAAAGTCTCTGATCCTGTTATTTTCTTGGCCTGGAACAATCTTTCCATCATTTTCCCACCACTTCCTCCAAACTAAATGTCTGATCCTCAATTTAAAGGACTCTTTCTCTGGAATATCTACCCTGATCCACCCCTCACACACTCCAGCTAGGTCCCTTGGTTTTATGATCTCAAGATTTACAGAGAATCGAAAGAGAATACAGGCAACAAGACAAGTTAGGATTGTCGTGGTAGTCTAGGAGAGAGAAGAGAAAATGAGGGCGAAAACTAAGACAGTGGCAGGGGTGAAGAAGAGAAAGTGATACAAGATTAAGAGGTTAGGAGAGAGGCGTTGAGTATATGTAAGATGTGTCTGGGTTGGGAGACCAGATAGCCAGTAGTCTTATTTGCTGAGGCAGGGAACTAAGGAGGAAGATGACATCATCGTTTAAGTTTGACATTTCTGTAACACATTTTGGTAAAGAGTTCCAATAGGTAGTTGGCTGTGTGGATCTGAAGCTCACGATAAAGATGTGACCAGACTTGAAATTGTGGAAATTACTGGAGACAAGTGAGAGTGAAAGTAAATAAGTTCATGTAGTCAATATGGTATGAAAAGAATCAGTGATGGTACACTCATGCAACACCAATAATAAAGGGACAACCAAGAAGACTGGAATGAGAAGACCTCAAAGAAGCCAAGGGAGGAGATATTAAAGAGGGTAGGCAGCAGGATAACTGCAGAAGTCTGGGCAAGGAAATAGCTGAAATCAGAACAGTGTACTGCCGACAAGGAAGTCTCTGGTGATTTTGCTGAGAGCTGCGTCTGTTAACAAAGTGAAGAGTGAGTGGATATTCATCACAGAGAACCTGCATGTGTGGAGTACGGGGGCCCTGGAAATTGAAGTAAACAGTGAAGCTCATAAAATATGGAAAGTCAAACATCTCTGCAACAGAGGATCACAGAGCCTAAATATTCATATTTGTCATATATGAATGTTAGGAACTGTGTTTCTTTTTCCTCTTCATATAACTTTTATTTCTTTCTTAAAAAAAGTTTTATTGGAGTATATTTAATTTACAATTTTGTGTTAGTTTCAGGTGTATGGCAAAATGAATCAGTTATACATATACATATATCCACTCTTTCTTAGATTCTTTTCCCATATAGGTCATTACAGAGTATTGAGAAGAGTTCCCTGTGCTACACAGTAGATCTTTACTAGTTATCTATTTAAAAACAAAAATGTATTGGAGTGTAGTTGCTTTGCAATGTTGTGTTAGTTTCTACTGTACAGCAAAGTGAATCAGCTGTACATATACATATATCCCCTTTTATTGGATTTTCTTCCCATTTAGGTCACCAAAGAACATTGAATAGAGTTCCCTGTGCTATACAGTAGATTCTCATTAGTTATCTATTTTATACATAGTATCAATAGTGTATATATGTCAATCCCAATCTCCCAATTCATCCCACCACCCCCCCCCTTTCCCCCTTTGTATCCATACATTTGCTCTCTACATCTGTGTTTCTATTTCTGCTTTGTAAATAAGAGTAGTGTGTATATGTCAATCCTAATTTCCCAATTTATCTCTCCCCACCCTCACCCCACTTTCCCCCCTGGTAACCATAAGTTTGACTTCTACATCTGTGACTCTATATCTGTTTTGTAAATAAGTTCATTTGTATCACTTTTTTTAGATTCCACATATAAGTGATAGCATATGATATTTGTCTTTCTCTGTCTGACTTACTTCACTCAGTATGACAGTAATTAGGTCCATCTATGTTGCCACAAATGGCATTATTTTATTCTTTTTATGACTAATATTCCATTGTATATATGTAGCACATCTTCATCCATTCCTCTGTCAATGGACATTTAGGTTGGTTCCATGTCTTGGCTATTGTACATAGTGTTGCAATGAACATTGGGGTGCATGTATCTTTTTGAATTATTGTTTTCTCTGGATATATGCTCAGGAGTGGCATTGCTTGATCATATGGTAGTACTATTTCCAGTTTTTTAAGGAATCTCCATACTGTTCTTCATAGTGGCTCTAACGATTTACAGTCCCGCCAACAGTGTAGGAGGGTTCCCTTTTCTCCACACTCTCTCCAGCATTTAATTTTTGTACACTTTTTTTTTTTTTGTACACTTTTTGATGATGGCCATTCTGACTGGTGTGAGGTGATACCTTGTTGTTGTTTTAATTTGAATTTCTCTAATAATTAGTGATGCTGAGTATCTTTCCATGTGCTTTTTGGCCATCCATATGTCTTAATGGAGAAATGTCTATTTAGATCTTCTTCCCATTTTTTGATTGGGTTGTTTGTTTTTTTGATATTGAGCTGCATGAGCTGTTTGTATATTTTGGAGATTAATCCCTTGTTGGTTGCTTCATTTGCAAATATTTTCTCCCATTCTGTGGGTTGTCTTTTCGTTTTTATAGTTTCCTTTGTTGTGCAAAAGCTTTCAAGTTTAATTAGGTTCCATTTGTTTATTTTTGCTTTTATTTTCATTACTCTAGGTGGTGGATCAAAAAAGATCTTGCTGTGATTTATGTCAAAGAGTATTCTGCCTATGTTTTCTTCTAAGAGTTATATAGTGTCTGGCCTAATGTTAGCAAGGTAGCTGGGAAATATGGGCAAGCACATGAGAAGCTGAGGAACACTATGTATCTGCCCTTTTAGTAATCAAATATCTTTTTTTTTCTCCTCTTCTTTCCAGACATAGAACATACTGAGCTCTTTCCCAAAGAGAGCATCTCAAAGTGCTTTCCAGTCAATTTTTGAGCTCAAAGGTCAAAATTTCTGGATGATTTCAGATTGTCTCTACATCAAGCATACATCAGACATCGCTCCTCTTTTTTCAGAGACCTATGAACTCCAAAACAATTAAAAACAGTTATCTGCCCTTACTTCTAACACTCAATGTACAATAATGAACAGAGACAGGACAACCATCTGAAACATTTTTGTATATAAAGGAGATGGATGGGAAACATGGTGTAGTGACTGGCCCATGGCAAGTCTTAAATCCTACAGGGAAGACATTGTTGGAAGCCCACACCCTAGGAGTGGGAAGGGTTTCTTGATTAGACTATGATTAGAAAAAAATATCTTGCCCATTGTTCTCCAAGTCCCCTGGCTCAGCTTCTGGAGGTTTTTATTCTCCTTTTTTTCCCTGGTCTCATATAAAATGCTCATTAAAGAAATATGCTTTGTATGGGAAATGAACACTTTTCTCTTCCTATAAATAGACAGTTGGGAACGTATGGTTATTTTTAAATCTTAAATAGTCACAATTTTTTTAGTCCAAGTTCATTGTTTCTTGGGAGTACAACTCTCTCAAAAACGCAGGAGGTTTCCTATGTATTTGATAGTAGTCCATTTTTATGCCAGTTTCCACAGCCACAATCCCTTTTCCAGTCATAATGCAATGCTCAGATGCAATACCTTGTCTTTCTTTCTCATCCTCATTTCTCTGTCCCTCCCTTCATCATAGACACTTCTATCTCTCTTGACTACGTCAGTGTTATCTGGAACAATTAGTGGGAGGGTCACACTCTTAATCTGATGTTAGCCCTGAAAATTGTCACTAGGTGTTTTACGCATGAAGTCATTTACAGTTGTATAGCATGCAATTTGGTATATGAAAGCAGTGTATACCATTGTAGTAATTCAGGATTTTTGGACTTTTTCTATTCTTTTTATTTTTTTGTTTGAAAATTGTCCATTTTTTCCTGAGTTTATCTTATAATACTTGACCATATGTATAAAACCAACTCAGACTAATAACAGCTTCATGTCCTAGCATTGTAGGATCTCTTAAGTATGCTGTCTCCTAAGATGTCACCAGTGATAGTTTTACCATGTTTTGCCTTTGCATCGTATTTCTAGCCTTTGATATTTGTGTCATGATCACCTGCCAATAAAAAGTTAAGTCAACTACATGTATTTTGGTTTTCATTATGGCAGAACCACATTTATGGCACAGATTTTTGTGTCAGTAAGAATATAACAGGTCTTGCTTTAGCAACAAATAATCCACAAATCTTAGTGGTT
Source organism: Balaenoptera musculus (assembly GCF_009873245.2). NCBI lineage: Eukaryota > Metazoa > Chordata > Mammalia > Artiodactyla > Balaenopteridae > Balaenoptera > Balaenoptera musculus. The sequence continues at coordinate 22,744,322 of NC_045803.1, read as the reverse complement.
TAACATAAACTATATTTTTTATTCATACTGCATGACCAACTTGGATTGATGGAGCACTCTGCTTCCGACAGTAACTCAGGGACCCAGGTTAATGGGGCACCACTGTCTTATAGCTATGCCAAATAAGGGAGGAGAGAGAGAGCGAGAATGGAAAATAATTCTGGCAATGAGCTGGAAAGTGGCTCAAATAATGCCCATGTACACGTGCCATGAGCAGCAAATGTCTTTGCCATGAAGTCCAGGCTTTCTTAGGCCCAAAGATGTTTCAGAGTTTAATTATACAGTTCTTTTTGATCACTTTATTTATGCTCTAATTTTTAACTGGAGTTCATTCCTCTTTAGGGCACACATGTATATAGTAAGATTTCTGTGTTAGTAATATAGTTCAAAAAATAGCTACCACTTAATAACATTTCCTTCTGAGTCTTTGGAACCCTTTTACTAATTCTAGCTCATTAGGACTCATTCCTCTTATGGACAATTTTTTACAGGAAATGTTTATATCCTTTGAACATGACATCTATGAAAATCTGTCCTGCATTGTTCACCAGATCTTCAAATATATGCTGGAGTCCAGGTTATAAACATGGTTTGGTTATTTTCCCAGGAATCTCATCAATCCCTGTGTAAACCAGGGTATGCAAATACATACCTGGAACTATAGAGGAAGGAGGAATATCCACCAAGGCAGGATAAATATGTTTGAGTTTGATATATGTGTTATGGCATTGACTGTGGTGATGGTTTCATGGGTGTATACTTATCTCCAAATTCATCAAGTTGTATACATTGAATATGTACAGCTTTTTGTATTTCAATCAAACCACAGTAAAGTGGTTTTTAAAAAAAGAATCAGCAGGATTTGGGTTGGGAGAGGGAATTTCAAGTGGATGCAGTGATTGATGGCCCAGAAATGGGAATGGCCCACTTGGAGCAGAAAGTATCACTTCTTGGAAATAATTTTAGAACAGATGGATGGGACTAACTTATAAAGTTATTTGAACTCTGTTAAGAAGTTTTGAGGTTACTTATTTGAATATAGGAGAGTCTTGCAATTTTAAGAAATGTAACCTCACAGAAAATGACTGAAAGAAGATTGATTTGGTAGGAGAATGTTAGATGAAAGTACAAATGGCAGAGACATGAAAACTGTGACTTACCCAAGATCAAGAGGTTGTAACTGGTAACACAGGACACCTAACCCAGACTCCTTATCCTAAGTCCTGTGCTGCCTAAATATTGAGGGATCTCTCTGCTGCACCTACCCTTGCAGATTAACTGGTACCCAGTGTCCAGTGAGGACATGGTTTTCTCCCCAAATTTGACCAAGAGTATGTTTAAGAAGTTGAGTCTGTAATGGAGTATACCATCCAGCATGTCTCCGTTGCCAGCGTGGCAGAATAAAACTTTCTGCGAATTCACTTCATGAGAAAATAAGTTAAAGTGGGTTTTTTTGTTTGTTTGTTTTAAATAACCAAAGTAGGTCATGCTTTCCTGGACAGCTTTATATTTCATTATCCACATTGGACGGGTGGAGGACAAAGTATCAGATCATGAGCATAGGCCCAGTAGGGAAAACTTTAATTAAAGAGGCTTAATATCTACTTCAGCTAAAGATTAATCAATAGAGTGATCAGAGAGTCAAGTAGCTCTGAGCAAGTTTATACAAAGAAGTAGCCACAGTGCACCATTACCATCTTTAGAAGAGATAGAATGTTATACCTAGAAAGTGGCCTGACATAGTGTCTCAATCAACCTTGCTATGCAGAAGGTGCGACCAAGAAAAGTTAAATAATTGAGTCTCTTATCCTCCCTATCCATTCTAGCCTATGTGATCACCAGGTAGTCTCATAGAATACTGTTGTCTAAGAAATGAACCTAAATAAATTCCAGCCATTCAGAAATTGACAATCTGTCTCAACCTACACTTCATGCCCATTTCCCTACCCCCTTACTTGGATGTTCTGCTATTGGATCTATCATTCACTCTGTAGCCAGCTTATTTTGGTTACCCTGGCCTCTGTACCTCTATTTGAGTTTAATTCCACCTGGAATTCTCTCTCCCTTATTTTCTAATCTTCTAAATAAGACCAATCATTGGCTACTCCTCCAGGAAATTACTTTCTAAGCCCACTTCTGAGCTTTCTGTATGGGAACTCCAGCAACAATTATATTAACAATAACTGACATGTGTTCAATGATCTATAGACTACAAACATTTATATGCATCATCTTCCTTAATACCCACATCAACCCCATGGAGTTAGCATTGTTATAACTAACTCCAATTTGCAGATGAAAATCTGGTCTTGGAAAGTTGAGGTGACTTACTCAAGATTCTTCTGCCAGTAAATGGTAAAGGCAACACTTAGACTTTCTGATTCCACATACTATGCTGTCTCACCTGACACCTGTTGCATAGGGTTGTTCATTTTTAAATAAACATGTCTAGCTTCCCCAATTAGATTGAAAACCCCTTGAGGACAATAACAATGTCTTATACCTCTTTCTGGTATTCAGGACCCATGTAGTTCCCAGTTGATTAATATGTTTTCCCAAGTTTCTTAAACCTGCCATCTGTCAACAGAGCTGTTAAAGGGTTGGAGTGAGATTTTAGTGTTCTTATGCCAGGAGTTCAAGAATATAACAACTATCCTAGTACTCTACCCTCCTGCCTGCAAAGTCCAAGACTGAGGGTGTTACATGCAAAACAAACCATAACGTAGCAATCAAAGATTGATTCCCTTACACCAATGTAGAACCCAGAGTTGGCCTATATTCCTTAATGGGGCTTCTAATATACTTGCCTCAAGTCCAATTCAGCAAAGCCGCAGAGCAAGCCCAGGCCTAATTCATCTACCCAGGGGTACGACAGAAAAAGACAAGGAAAGAGTAGAGAAAAGCCCTCACCACACTTGTCCTGAGAAGCAGGCCTTACCTCTGTCTGAGACAGGAAGAAGAAGAGATGACAGTGTATCAGTTACAGAGCCATGGAGACCAACTGACATAGGGAATTTATCAGACAAGCACTGAATGCATGGTGGCTTAGAGGCTGAGGCAGGTTCAGAGCAAGAGGAAAAAGACCAATGGGGAAGAGCTTTGTATGAATGATCTAGTATAGGCACCACATTTGGGATGGTTGAACCCAAAGTTCTTTTAATCTTGAACTGATACAAAGATAAAAATATTCTAAAGAGATAATATCTGACTGTCAGAGCTTAAGTCTCATACCCATTCACCTGAGTGTAACAGAGAGAGAAATGGAGTAAAAGAAATTGCTGGTCCACCTGCTTCTAAAGGTAAGAAGACACACTCTGGGTTTTTTGCCATACTAAGACTATATGCAACAGAAGACAATTCCTCCAAATTAAATCTGGATGCCATTAGCTATGAGAAATAGATATTGGATGATCAAACCCAACAGAGCTGGATTCTGACTTTTAAGGAACAAGAACACCACAATGTTTTAAATCAAATCCCAGTGATTGTTTTAAGGGATGGCCATATTGACCACTCCTCCTTCTTGTGGTAAACTACCAAAGAAGTAAGGAAATGAGGGGAAGAAAAAAAACAAGCATGGAACAGAGGTGAATAAATGTCCCCTTGTCAGTGAGATACAGCTCCACAATTATCTCCAAGGAGTTAGGCAAACATATCTTAGTGTTCAATGAGATTGCAAAGGTTTATCTGAAGTTCTGGTGTCTGCCCAGTAAGATCCTGGAATAAGATGTATAAGTGGTAAGGCAGGTAGAGGGAAGGGGTGAAGGAAATGGGTTCTTCTTAAGAAGGAAGTAGGGTAGTTTTCTAAAATATCTGTGAGCTGAAACAAAACCATTTTTCTCCTCTGCCATGGTGACATTACTTCGCTCCCTCTCCTCCTGTTATACTTCATCTCCATGAAAGTTGTGTCCCAAGTGAAGGCCAGTCCAAAGCTAATTGTTTCTTAGAATTGATGGGCTTTGTTCAATTCAGTGTTTTGAGGGCTTCCAAAGGGATTGCTAGTGCATGAACCAGAGTCCATTATGGGCAGGGAGGTGGCTACCTTGGCACTTAAATAAATCTAAGAATTGTCTGTGAAATGACTTAATCATCTTGACAGTGATTTGGATTTTCACAGTCGGATTTTTATTTTTCTGAAGAAATACGGTTTTGCTAAGGAGGCTGAGGGACTGAGAACTAGGCCTGAGTTTCTAGAACAGGCAAAGCAAGGGTCAAATCACTTACTTTATTATGAATATGGAGAAAGAATTCTACTTGCTGACATGTCCTTTCTGTTCCCAATCCCCTGTGTCCCAGCAAAACATAATGTTTAGAAAATAAACGATATTAGAAGCATTGGGTAACAACAAAGTAAAAATGCTATTACAGAAGATAACAACAGTTACTTCTGAACTGCAGATGTAGGAGAAGAATTCCTCTCAAGGCAAGCTGATTCCTTGCTTCTGAAAAGCCAGGTGATGGGTCTTTCATAAAAAAAAAGAAAAAAAAAGAAAAAAAAAGAAAAAAAAATAGGATCTAGGTATGTTTCCTCCTTCTGCAGGCTTCATGGGGGATAAGCAGGAAAAGAGTCTTACACTGATAAATAAAATCTCTGGGCTGCCCACAGGACATGGATGGAAAATATTATTCATCAAATTTGGTTATTAAAGGAAAGAGTATCCCCAGAAGACCAAGGACATGCAGGCCCTTGGGTGACATTAGTACGCAGATATTGTGCCTTATTTTTCCCTTTGCAACAGTCAGGATACCCTGGTGTCTGCCCTTAGAATGAGGCCTGGGTGCAGTGACCTGATGTCACAAGCATTCTTGATTAGCATTGTTCACTGGAGATAAGTGTCATTCTGATTTAATAGAATCAGTTCTAGGCTGTGGACTTCAAGTAAGTGGATGCATTGTAATGTATCACAGGCAAGGGCAAGGGCAAGAAGGATGTGACTCAGACCTTTATATTATTTCTGCATGAGTAGTTCCAAAACCACAGGCAGAGGTCACTCCAGACTTAAAGACCCACACACTCTTTTCAAAAATCTAGGTTGTTGGGGTTTCCCTGGTGGCGCAGTGGTTAAGAGTCCTCCTGCCAAGGCAGGGGACATTGGTTCGAGCCCTGGTCCGGGAAGATCCCACATGCCACGGAGCAACTAAGCCCGTGCACCACAACTACTGAGCCTGCACTCTAGAGCCCGCGAGCCACAACTATTGAAGTCCGTGCACCTAGAACCCATGCTCCGCAACAAGAGAAACCACCACAGTGAGAAGCCCGCACACTGCAACAAAGAGTAGCCCCTGCTCGCTGCAACTAAAGAAAGCCCGTGCGCAGCAATGAAGACCCAACACAGCCATAAATAAATAAACAAACAAACAAATAAATAAATAAATAAGTTTATTTATTTAAAAAAATCTGCGTTGTAAAAATAAATTCTGGACAGTGCAATTCAATTATTAACATATGTATGCTCTACATTTAGATTCTTGATTTGGAGAGAATATTGTATCTTATCGTATATCTGTCTATTTTCTCTTCATACTAACTTTATTACATTTTTGTGCTATTCCATCACTTTTCAAGGTGGTTAATTTCATGGAATATTGTCATTTCTGCTTAGTTCTTCTTTTGCAGCACAACAGAGTCTTCTAAACTATGGGCAGACATATTCACAGTGTGCCCCCAAAATTATATTAATTAGGACTGCTATTGTAACAACATTTCACTGCAATACATCAGCAGTTCCTATTTCAACCTGTCAATCCCCAATTCGTCTCCACCTAAAGTGTCTCCATCATACTCATGGTGACTACAAACGGCGAAAAGATCCCATTCTGTCTTCCTCATGATTACTGCCCGACCTCCAAATTCATTGGATAAACACCTTGAAAGGGGACATAGATGGATATCTATATCTAGCAAGGTTGGACTAATATATCAGACCCTAGGAAGATTAGACTAAGGTCCTTACATATGAGCTCCAGCCTTCCTGTGATGCTCTTTCTACAGAAGAATTCCATTCCAAGGCAAATGGCTCCTCCTGTCCCATGTGGCCTTGAAAATAATGCATTTCGAACCCAGTAATCCCATCAAAATTTTCTCTGAATCGTGGAACAAAATTCCCCAAGGAGCAGGATCCCCATCAGACCTGTAGACGAAATGGTGCAAGAAAGAGGGAGGAAAGTCCCAGAGCAGAGGAAACAGCTTCAAATGACAAATTTCTCATGTTTCAGTGTTCTTGCTCTTTCCAAGTGGTTCTTAGCCCTCATTTTATCATGTTAGTCCTTCTCAAGGACCATGCTTTATGTCAGAGGGGTACTCTGAATACTGAGGTGCAGACGGCAATGGAAAGGCTTATCACCAGTAGTTTTGTTGTCTTTACTTAATCTTTCATTCTTGTATCTGCAAAGAAGCTGTAGTTGATATTTCTATTGGTCGATAGTCTGAAAATGTGGACTAGTGTGTCAATTTCCTTTATGGGTCAGAGTATAGCCAGATAATTCTTGCCTTCTCAGTTACACAGCCCAGTAGCCTAATTTATCAGAGAAGCAACACCTTGGGGGACTGGAGTCTTTATGTCTCACACTTTTACTAAGCAAAACAGTTTGACTTCTTTCTTTTGATTTCTATGCTAAATCTTTACGACCATCAGTTGGTTCTAGAGTCCTTTAAATTATACGCAATCATTGTAACTGGATTTTTAGAACGCCATTATTAGCACCAATCATTTATCTAGCACCCCATATTTCTAAGTGCTTCAGATGGATTTTATTAGTAAAATGCCCAAGGCTTCAGATTTTTTACTTATGTTCTTGTTATCTGACAAATCAAAGTTTTCTCTTCTTCAATGAAAGATGTTTAAATAATTTAACATGTGACATTTGATCTGTTCTTGACCTTTTGAAAGAAGCAATGGCAATGCCACTAAAAGATCAGAGGAAAAGGTAGAAAATGGGGAAGACTTCCTGATAGTGCAGTTAAGAATGTGTAGGGCATGAACCACTTGCTGTGTGACCTTGGGAAGGTCAGCTTCTCCGTCTGAAAACTTGGGACAATAATGGTATCTTGTGCATTAGGTTGTTGTAAGAATTATAATTATCAGTGTGAAGTGCTTAGGACAAGGCCTGGAACATAACATTTAAATAATAGCAAAAATACATCATATTATCAGTATATCAGAGAAATAAGTGTTTTTCTTGAGTGTGGAAGTGAAAAACAAGGTAAACTTCATGAAGTTACTATATTAATTACCTAGTTGTGTTCAGTCAAAGCCACAACCACTCTAATAAACACTGCGCACTATTCTATTTTCTCTATGGCATGTTTCTAGAAGAATGGCATGACCCAGGCATATCTGTTTGGTTAAGCAGTCTCTGCAATTGAAGTTGTCTCCTAAAGGATAAAGAGGTCATGCGTACTGAGAGAAGAGTTATGAGCCTAGAAACAAGAAGCAGGGTGTGTGTGTGGGGGGGGCTTCATTGAAGAAAGAATTAACATTGGAGCAGCTGCTTATGCTGCATTGCAATGCATACCTCATGGATTTGAACGGATGTGATATATATTCCCCCTTTAAACTACCTGGTTTATTGCGCACCTGTATTAATGATCCTTCTAATGCTGCTAAATTACTCCCATCCCTGAGCACTGTATGCTGTTTGCAAGTTTTATGGTCTTGCCTTGTAAACACTCATTCTTAGGTGGGGAAGATGATTTAATGCACTTTTTTACTCAGAGATGTGTGATCTCAAACCTTGTCCAGGGCAATTTGACATAATATTCTAAGCAGTGATACCATTCTTGATTTTTTGCACATGGAAAAGTCCACAGGTCATGCTAAGACTTCAGGAATGCAAACCAGGTTTCATTTTATGTTGAAGGTTCAACTTTGTGTCTCTTCTTTGTTTTTACAAACTCTCACTACACTGGCTTAGATGGACATAAGGATATAGACACAAAGAGGTAGAAGCTTTCTTTGCATCTGTTGTGAGATGCAGAGAAAACTACAACTAACATTGTTACTAGTAATAGAATAGTGGATAATGAACACTTGCCTAATGTCAGGTTTTGTGCCAGGTGTACTAATTTATTAAATCTTCAACACAAACCTAAGAAATAGGTGTCATTACATTAGACCAGATGTACATTAGGTCAGGGGTTGCAAATTCAAAAATGCCTTCATAGATCAGGCAAGTAATAGGCAAATAATACAAAGAAAAGAAGTGAGTCAGAATTAATATTAAATTGAATGGCTGGCTTGCTGCCTAAAAATACTGAAAACCAAGTGATTAAAACAAACAAATTAAAAAAAACAAAACTTTCATTATAGCCAGATAAAACATATCTTGATACATACTGTCTCTGTTTATTGCTATATACCTGGAACAGTATCTGGTACATGGCAGGAACTCAACATTTGTTGAATAAATGAGTGAATGAATACATTAATGCATGGAAAGATACATTCACATTCATATTTGTTTACTCCATTCCCATTTCTCAGATATGGAAACTGACACTTTGTGGAGATTAAATAAATTAATAAGACAAAATAAACAGAAAACCCAGATCTTGTCTGACTCAAATGGTTCCTTGCATTCTTAACTATTCTGCTACTGTTTGCTAACTCCGGTGCTCTTTCAGTTTTTAGAAGTGTGCCCACAAAGTCCCTCCTTGCTGCTGATAAATGTTTTTCCTCAGTATGTTTCTTTGGGGCCTGGTAACCTTTAAGGCTTTTAGAAATTCCCTTTCGTAGGAAGGCAGAGAGTAGAGGAAATGATTGGCTATCTTGCTCTGCCAGTTGCTAGCTCTGTGACCTTGGGCAAGTCATTCTTTTTCTCTGAATCTCAGTTTCCTCATCTGTGGAACAAGGATTATACTATATATATTTTCTAGTCCCAACTTGCTCAGGACTGTTCTTATTTTAGCATTGAAAATATGTCCCAAGAAAGCCCTCAGTTCCAGGCAAAGCAGAAATCTCCTCTACCATTCATCAAGTTGGTCAAAGGCATCAATATTGGGGTAATCAATAAGAAATTGTTATCTAAACATGTTTATGTGAAATGGGAAAGATGCAGTCAGGCTTTCTAGGGACACTTTTGTCCCCAGGAATGAATGCTGTGGGAGACTGACACTCTCAGATGGTAGAGCTAAGCTCCCAGCTGACTATATTGACTCCTAACCTGAAAACACTTATTCCTTGGAATTCTCTGTTTCCTGAGGGCTTGATATTGTGTCTTGGCCAAACACTACCATCATTCATCTATTTTTTTAGACATGGACTATGCATGCAATAGGAGCTTATTAAATACTATAATTGACTTGAAAATTAAATTCAAGACACTGAATACAGAGAAGTGGAATTGAGGTGATTTATGAGTCCATGATCTTAGAGATCCATGATCTTAGAGATCCATGATCTTAGAGAGAGTTGGGCTCTACCAAGCTGACAGAACTGTCTTTAGAAGTCTACCTTTTGTATAGATTCCAGCTTCTGCTGGCAGCTCTGCAAGGTAAATAAGAAGTTTCAAGACATTTTCTCAGTGTTGAAAATACATCACCAGGAGCTGGTTTTCTGAACACTCGAAAATGGGCTACCACCTGGGTAAATCTTATAAATGACATGACAGTAACACAAGCTGACACAGACAAGAAAAAAAAAAGTTGATTCTGAAAATCCCTCATAATGTGTGACAGGAGGTACACAAAGGTACTTGGATATGACTTAGCTTTTAATTAAGTTATTTTTGACACTTTGACACAAATTGTTAATGTCGTTCAAAAAGATGAAAGATGTTAGTAAACATTCACTGTGGTGCCTAGAATAACAAAGTAGTGCTTTAAGGTACATCTTAAAGCACCTGATAATCCTGCAGACAAAAACATGGTTGTATTTTTGTTTTCTACAGGGGTATCTCAACATGGTCATCTCGCGTGTCTGCATCTCTTTTTATTGCAGTGTAGATACTGTCAGTCTTGCTGGGTTATTTGACAATGACACAATTATTTTGAAGACAAAAGAGGGAAATATGGTCACCTCAATAGGAATCACTCTAGAGGTCTCAGCAACCCTGTAATGTCAACAAGTATACATAAGAAAGGATTGCATGAGATAGTTGGGAAAACAAAGTCAACAGAATAAAGATGACTAGGCAATCAGGAGGAGTGTACTGATAAAAGGAGAAGAAAATCATAGAGTGAACTCATGGGCAGTTATTTAGAGACTGAGAAGAAAATCCTCAAACTCATTCTTCTTTGATGGGTTGGGAAAGACTGAAGGGCAACCCCTCCTCAGGCACAGTAGGTATCATATTTGTTGACAAATGTAATTCTCTGAAAATTATTGAGGATAATTTGGCTAGTTCTATAGAATGTTTAGATTCTTTAATAATTTTATCTCTAATGGATGGTAATAACAGGGAAGACTCTGGGTTGACTTAGCTTCCAAACCCCTGGAAATATATTTAGAAGCAAAGAAGTAAAAGCATCACATTTCATCCAAAGTTTAAGATACCAGGGAAAGAGCGGTCATTGGCAGATTTTTTTCCATTCCTGAGTCCTTTAAAACTCCCTTTCCTATGTTCCCTCTACTTTAGCCTGGACCCTGATTTGGGATTCCTTCTGCAGTGCATGTAACTTAGAGCTAAGCTGCATCAGATATACTAAAGTCTTATACATAGCCCAGAAGGCTCTCCTTATTCTGCCTGATGAGAAGAGAATGGCTGGCCCTGAAATCCTCTAGTCAGCTGGTCATGAATTACATGAATTATAAGATGTACGTCCAGCAAGAGGCACTTTCCTGGCCTCTCATGGTAGAGGTGCACATGCTACGTGTGTAGAGCAATTGGAAGGCAGGGGACCTGTTTGTGCACTACCTGTAGTAGGCAGGCTGGGTAGAAAACACCAGCATGAGGTAGCAATGTCCTATTCTTATTAAAGTTATTCTAAAGGTGAAAACTACAGCAAGTCTCTCTATCTACAAACACACACGTTTCTCAATACACTAGCTGTCCTTTTCTTCATTTAAATCCACCTGGGGAAACCTGGGGCCTTGTTCCAACTAATTATTTATTTTGTTTTTGCCTTTCCTTTTGTGTATGTATTTTTCATTCTGATAGTAGTAGACCAACCAAGACCATCTGTTCCAATTTTTTTTCTTGGTTCATACCTGCAATTCCAAAGGCCCATGTTTTAGGAGTATTGTCTGTTACTGGAAAGTTAGAAAATAAATCAGAATTTTTTTTTTAATCCTTTTGGATCATCGAAACAAAGAAGGCCTGGAATTCTCCAAATGGCCCACTAGTGCCTTTGGCTTGGCCTGCAGCTCAACTCAGAGGAAACTTCCTCTTCCCAGATACTTTCATGCATCTGTGGTCTCACCATGGTCTAGAATGACTGCATATTTAGGCAGATCCCATATGGCCCCACTCTCTGGTGTGTGCCCTGTTAGTTCTACCTTTCTTTCTGATAAGTAGCTAAAAACAGGCCACTTATATGATAAAACAAGAGATATGGCTTTCTGGATGGGAGATAGAAAACGAAGGACTTGGGAATTTCACCTGTCAGACTGAACAGACATAGCTGCCCATGGCACAGATATGAGCTGAAGGCAGAGAGAAGTTCTTGCTGCTTTCTTTCCTGACACTGCAGCTTTTTCCCTTTTTGCATAAAATCTCCATAAAATCCATAATATACTTTACTGAAGAGGAGACCTGTAGTTGGACTGATACCATATTTTTCTTTCTTTTTTTTCTTTTTTTTAAATGATGAAAATCTAATTGCATTCACTTTATTTCTATTTATTTATTCATTTTTATTAAGGTATAGTTGATTTACAATATTATATTAGTTTCAGGTGTACAACATAGTAATTCAAAAATTTTATAGATGATACTCCATTTAAAGTTATTATAAGATATTGGCCATATTTCCTGTGCTGTACAATATATCCTTGTAGCTTATTTATTTTATACATAGTAGTCTGTACTTCTTAATTCCCTACTCCTACATTGCCCCTTCCTGCTTCTCTCTCCCCACTGGTAACCATTAGTTTGTTCTCTACATCTGTAAGTCTGTTTCTATTTTGTTATATTCATTCATTTGTTTTATTTTTTAGATTCCACATATAAGTGATAGCATACAGTATTTGTCTTTCTCTGTCTGACTTATTTCACTAAGCATAATACCCTCCAGGTCCATCCATGTTGTTGCAAATGACAAAGTTTTATTCTTTACTGTCTTTATCACAACCCGAAATTATTCCTCTAACCCCCCTAGCATAACACAGTGTTATTTATTTATTCATTTGCTAAATATTGATAAAACATCTGTACCACTGTGAAGAACTGGAGGAGAATCTGCAGGTTCTGTAAAGTTTTCCAGACAGACATTTTCTTCTCATTTACCATTAACCAAGAGACAAGTGGAAAGAGACCATACTTTGTGTTATGGAAGAGAGATTTTTCTTTCTTTTTAAGAGAAAGCTGGATCCTAGGGATAAAATTAAATTGCTGCTATTTATTGACCAAAGGAGACCAAGTGAGAACTAATTTTGCTGCCCATACCAAAGCTACCCCATACTCTGCTTTATATATGCTTTGTATCTTTCTTGGAATGTTCGACCCCAACTCCCACCCCCACTCCCAGAACTCATGCTGGTTTTCTATAAGGGTGGGTATGTAAGTACACATATCTCCAGTAATGCCTACAGATTCCTCTGTAGGTCATATACCCGTTAGACTTATCACAGAGAACCTGGGTGAGAATTGGATGTCTCTGTCTTGTCTATTTCACCAACATGTCTTTGTGTACCCATATTGGTGAATTATCATCGAAGCAGAGAACATCATAACCAGCGAAACCCTGAGGAAATTTTATCACTCAAATGAATTTTTAAAATGTAATTTTCATATGCTAAATGTTTTTTCTTCAGCCTTAATTATCAAATACATTTGCTTAATAACACTTTCCCTTTAGGTTACACAATGAAATCTAAACCTGGAGTATAAGATACAAGAAAAGTTCAAATTAAGCAGGTTCAAATTGGTATTGCTTTGATATATCTGCAAATCCATAGACATCCTTCCATTTCTTCCTGCTCACCTTGTTAAAAATGAGAAAGTGAGAATGTGTGGATTTTTGACACTAGGATGTTTTTTTTTTTTTTTGACCACAACAAAAGCAACAATGATTGCAATTACCAAACATGAAACACACTCATACTATGTCATAATATTGACAGTCAGTCCAGTAATCCTCCACTGTAACAGCTCCTTTACTTTGCATGGAAAATTGATTTGTATATTCTTTGCCTCTGAGTCCTTGTGGGATTTTTTTTTTTTAATTCAGACAGAAAGTCACAAAAATTATACTCATCCTCATCAGTTCACTCAGTCCCATGTAATTAATTTTTTTTTTCATCTTGATCTCTTGTTAGCACTTTTATGAGTTCATCAGTTTTTCATTAGAGTTCTGAAAATGCTTATTCATTCAGTTCAGCAGTACAGTCAGTTACCAGAAACCTGTACTTGTCAGTCTTTTCCATGAATTTCTTGAAGATGAAACCCTTTTATAGGAACATATTTGCAAAATCATCAGAGTACACCCAGAACTGTCTGTAAATGACAAAAGACTTAAAAATGACCACGGTTAAAGATTTGATGAAAGTTCATAATAATGCAACACTAGGATGTTTTGAATAACCAATGAGTGCCTTTTTCTAGAAAGACACTATGTAGGGTGGGGACAATCCCTATTTTCCTGAATAGCTTTGTCTGGACCTATAGTATTCACATTTCTGTGGTAGCTTTTCCTGTTGTATAGAAGTTTGACAAAACTGGCTACATAAAAGTGCAAGGTCTTTATCTTTAAGGCTTCTGAGAATCTGTCATACTTATGAACAGATAATTTATGATAGTTCCTAACTGTGTACTCTTTCCTTTGCCTCTTTAGAATATAAGCTCCATGAAGTAAAGGATAGCTACCTGTTTTGTACACTGTTCTCTAGTGTCTAGAACACTGCCAGATACAGTATTCCATAAATATTTGCTAAATAAGTAAATGGTTTTTTAACATTTAGCTTTTTATCCTTTTATCTATATTGTGTATATTATAAGCTAGATGTCTCACTTATTGAGCTATACCCTTTATCACTCAACAAAATCCCCATGAACTATGGTTCTAATTCTGATTCTCTATTCAGTTCCATTGCTTTAAACATCTATCTCTGCACCAATCAAACACTTTTTTCTATTACTGTTGCTTCATAAAAATTTTAGTATCTCAAGGAAAATATCTCCCCTTATTGTACTTTTGAAAAATTTCTGCCTATTTCCTTTTTTTTTTTTTTAACATCTTTAGTGGAGTATAATTTCTTTACAATGGTGTGTCAGTTTCTGCTTAACAAAGTGAATCAGTTATACATATACATATGTCCCCATATCTCTTCCCTCTTGCGTCTCCCTCCCTCCCACACTCCCTATCACACCCCTCTAGGTGGTAACAAAGCCCCTAGCTGATCTCCCTGTGTTATGCGGCTGCTTCCCACTAGCTATCTATTTTACATTTGGTAGTGTATATATGTCAATGCCACTCTCTCACTTTGTCCCACCTTACCCTTCCCCCTCCCCGTATGCTCAAGTCCATTCCCTAGTAGATCTGCGTCTTTATCTGTGTCTTGCCCTTAGGTTCTTCTTTATTTTCTGGGGATTTTTTTTTTTTTTTAATGTCTGAACATTTATATTAACATATTTCCATACAGATAACCCAAAGAAAGTTTAGTATTAGTTGTTTTCTTGTTTGTTTGTTTTTTTTTTATACAGCAGGTTCTTATTAGTCATCAATTTTATACACATCAGTGTATACATGTCAATCCCAATCGCCCAGTTCAGCACACCACCATCCCCACCCCACCGCGGTTTTCTCCCCTTAGTGTCGATACATTTGTTCTCTACATCTGCGCCTCAAATTCTTTTCTCTGGGTATATGTCCAGGAGTGGGATTGCTAGATCATATGGTAATTCTATTTTTAGTTTTCTAAGGAACCTCCATACTGCTCTATATAGTGGCTGTATCAATTTACATTCTCACCAACAGTGAAAGAGGGTTCCCTTTTCTCTAAACCTTCTCCAGCATTTGTTGTTTGCAGATTTTCTGATGTTGCCCAATCTAACTGCTGTGATGTGATACCTCATTGTAGTTTTGATTTGCATTTCTCTAATAATTAGTGATGTTGAGCAGTTTTTCATGTGCTTCTTGGCCATCTCTATGTCTTCCTTGGAGAAATGTCTATTTAGGTCTTCTGACCATTTTTGGATTGGGTTTTTTGTTTATTTAATATTGAGCTGCATGAGCTGTTTATATATTTTGGAGACTAATGCTTTGTCAGTTGATTCATTGGTAAATGTTTTCTCCCACAGTGAGGGTTGTCTTTTCGTATTGTTTATGGTTTCCTTTGCTGTGCAAAAGCTTTTAAGTTTCATTTGGTCCCATTTGTTTATTTTTGTTTTTATTTCCATTACTCTAGGAGGTGGATCAAAAAAGATCTTGCTGTGATTTATGTTCTTCTCAAAGAACCACCTTTTAATTTTATTGATCTTTGCTATTGTTTTCTTTGTTTCTATTTCATTTATTTCTGCTCTGATCCTTATGATTTCTCTCCTTCTGCTAACTTTGGGTTTTGTTTGTTCTTCTTTCTCTAGTTCCTTTAGATGTAAGGTTAGATTCTTTATTTGAGATTTTTGTTGTTTCTTGAGGTAAGCTTTTATAGCTATAAACTTCCCTCTTAGAACTGCTTTTGCTGCATCCCATAGGTTTTGAATCATCGTGTTTTCATTGTCATTTGTCTCTAGGTATTTTTTGATTTCCTCTTTGATTTCCTCAGTGATCTCTTGGTTATTTGGTAACGTACTGTTCAGGCTCCTGTGTTTGTGTTTTTTACATTCTTTTCCCTGTAATTCATTTCTAATCTCATAGCGTTGTGGTCAGAAAAGATGCTTGATATGATTTCAATTTTCTTAAATTTACTGAGGCTTGATTTGTGACCCAAGATGTGATCTATCCTGGAGAATGTTCTGTGTGCACTTGAGAAGAAAGTGTAATCTGCTGTTTTTGGATGGAATGTCCTATAAGTATCAGTTAAATCTATCTGTTCTATTGTGTTATTTAAAGCTTCTGTTTCCTTATTTATTTTCATTTTGGATGATCTGTCCATTGGTGTAAGTGAGGTGTTAAAGTCCTCCACTATTATTGTGTTACTGTCAATTTCCTCTTTTATAGCTGTTAGCAGTTGCCTTATATATTGAGGTGCTCCTATGTTGGGTGCGTATATATTTATAATTGTTATATCTTCTTCTTGGATTGATCCCTTGATCATTATGTAGTGTCCTACCTTGTCTCTTTAAACATTCTTTATTTTAAATTCTATTTTATGTGATATGAGTGTTGCTACTCCAGCTTTCTTTTGATTTCCATTTGCATGGAATATCTTTTTCCATCCCCTCACTTTCAGTCTGTATGTGTCCCTAGGTCTGAAGTGGGTCTCTTGTAGACAGCTTATATATGGGTCTTGTTTTTGTATCCATTCAGCGAGCCTGTGTCTTTTGGTTGGAGCATTTAATCCATTCACATTTAAGATAATTATCGATATGTATGTTCCTATGACCATTTTCTTAATTGTTTTGGCTTTGTTTTTGTAGGTCCTTTTCTTCTCTTGTGTTTCCCACTTAGAGAAGTTCCTTTAGCATTTGTTGTAGAGCTGGTTTGGTGGTGCTGAATTCTTTTAGCTTTTGCTTGTCTGTAAAGCTTTTGATTTCTCCATTGAATCTGAATGAGATCCTTGCCGGGTAGGTTAATCTTGGTTGTAAATTCTTCCCTTTCCTCACTTTAAGTATATCATGCCAAACCCTTCTGGCTTATAGAGTTTCTGCTGCGAAATCAGCTGTTACCCTTATGGGAGTTCCCTTGTATGTTATTTTTTGGTTTTCCCTTGCTGCTTTCAATAATTTTTCTTTGTCTTTAATTTTTGCCAATTTGATTACTATGTGTCTTGGTGTGTTTCTCCTTGGGTTTATCCTGTATGGGACTCACTGTGCTTCCTGGACTTGGGTGGCTATTTCTTTTCCCATATTATGGAATTTTTCGACTATAATCTCTTCAAACATTTTCTCAGGTCCTTTCTCTCTCTCTTCTCCTTCTGGGACCCCTCTTATGCAAATGTTGTTGTGTTTAATGTTGTCCCAGAGGTCTCTTAGGCTGTCTTCATTTCTTTTCTTTCTTTTTTCTTTATTCTGTTCTGCAGCAGTGAATTCCACCATTCTGTCTTCCAGGTCACTTATCCGTTCTTCTGCCTCAGTTATTCTGCTATTGATTCCTTCTAGTGTAGTTTTCATTTCAGTTATTGTATTGTTCATCTCTGTTTGTTTGTTCTTTAATTCTTGTAGGTCTTTGTTAAACACTTCTTGCATCTTCTCGATCTTTGCCTCCATTGTTTTTCCGAGGTCCTGGATCATCTTCACTATCATTATTCTGAATTCTTTTTCTGAAAGGTTTCCTATCTCCACTTCATTTAGTTGTGTTTCTGGGGTTTTATCTTGTTCCTTCGTCTGGTACATAGCCCTCTGCCTTTTCATCTTGTCTGTCTTTCTGTGAATGTGGTTTTTGTCCCACAGGCTGCAGGATTGTAGTTCTTCTTGCTTCTGCTGTCTGCCCTCTGGTGGATGTGGCTATCTAAGAGGCTTCTGTAAGTTTCCTGATCTGTGTTCCTATCTTGGGTGCATATATATATGTACAATTGTTGTATTTTCTTCTTGGTTGCAAAGAGTAATTTTTAAATACAACAAACTATATGGGGCAGAGATGGAAATAGATTACACAACCTGGATATGCAATTACTAAAATGTGACTTGCACATGAAAGGAACATATTGAGTGGAATTTGGTTAGCTTGCTGTGGGTATTCAAAGAATTGCAATAGATGGCACATAGTGGGTGTGAAAAGAGTTGGGTTAAATGACATAGTGTATTGAATGAAGCAGGGCAGGTATGAAGAGGTGGAAAATGAGTTGTTCAATGAGATTATGCCAAGAGTAGAATTTAAATCACAAAGATTTTTGATAAAGTGGTGGATTTGAAAGGGACAAATGTTTGCGCAAGAGGTAATAGAATGGCATATATTTTCTGAGCAAGGAGTGGAGATTGAATTACGTTGAGCAAGTGTGTATGAAGTGAGAAATAAAGAAAAAATATTTTGTGTTTATTTAAAAAGGAGAGAGATAGTTTAGGAAATTTAACTATGGTAGCATGAAAAGAACAATATGGGAAGAGGGATTCTATGTGAGCAATCTGTTCCAGATGACAGGAGTCTTGAATCATATCCAGCAGGTGTGCAATGAGTGATAGTTGAATGTCATGTATCAAGTTTGCATAGAATGAAATTAATTTTTTAAGAATGGTGTACAGGTAGCGGATGACTATCATCACATGGTGAGTTCACAAGTAATAAGTGTTGATTTGCACTGACTGTGTCAAGAATGGAAATGGAAATATACTTCCTTGACAGTCAAGTGGTACAAACTTCGCCTTACAATGCAGGTGATGTGGGTTCGATTCATCAAGGGATCAGCTACTCACTATACTGTGTAGTAAATTCTTTCATTACAGAACATCTGTGGGCACCCTCATTCCTCTCCCATGTAAGAGACATATAGACTTTCCATTAGGGGAAGAAGACTTCTGAGACCAGACGAGAGGCAGTCGCTCCCACTCAGCATTCCTACATCTAGCTGTGCCCAGTTGCATGGGACCGAGAGAGAGAGAAAGACAGCTATACCACCGAGCTGTTCCACAATGTACTATAGGCCTCACCTTCACTATAGGCCCCACCCTTCACTATAGGCCCACTTTCACTTCATGGAGAGAACACAAGACCTCGGTGTGCTTTCCTGTAGTAAAAAGACTTTGCTTCCATTCCATAGGTGGCACATTGGCTCAGGCCTGCCCTGCCCCAAAGGCTAACTGTGTGGAGCCCACTAGGTTGAGGTCAGCCTCCCATGGAACATTCACCCATGAAACGACTCGGAAATGAAACGTTCCCAAGCTGGGGACCATGGTGTCTATTACTAGTCTACACAGCAAGAGCACTCTGAGGGAGAGGAGCTCCTGATGTTTGGTAGCAAAATCTATTCCGAAGAGAAAAATTTCATTGAAGGTGGCTTCCGAAGGCCCGGACACATTTTCTCAGTTAGCAATAATTGAGGGTAGTTTCTTGGTAGACTCCCCAAAAGCCCTGCTTCGCAAACTGTGATACGGAAACGCCACCTGCTTCAGCCACTAGGGACAGCTTACTGTAAAGGAAGAACCCTATGTGTAAAAGCTCTTGCCTGACGCACGCCAGAAGCACAAGCATTTTGGGCATGGGACAAAAGCTCTTCCCCGCAAGCTGAGCAAGTTTGTTCTCAACTAGTCTCTGAACCCCGAGTTCACAGACCAAGGAGGCAAACTTCAGAAAAGGTACTCAGGGCACTGCCGACTCCAAATTATTTCACAAGGCAGCCTAAATCGAGTATGCCTATTTGTATTTTCCATGGAGAGAAGAAATGGTGTCAACTTGCATGCCTCCACATGGTGGTAATGTACACATTTTCTCCAAGGGAAGCAAGCCCCCGCTTCAGTGTGAAAGGCCTCTATGCCTCTTCACCTTCACAGCCCAGAGCTGGCATCAGGTCAGTAAAGCTTCCAAAGGAGCAGTGTCACAGAACGTTTGAACCCCTGACCAGGTGCAGCACACAATAAGGACATCTTTGTTGGCTGGAGAACACCCACTGCACAGCGGCTCTTTGGTGTACACGTGGCATAGAGGAACGGTGATGAATTCTCGTGGAAATTTTTCTGGGCCACTTGGAACGAGAGCACGTAGATTAGCCCTACTTCTCATCCCAGTTTCCTGTGTAAGTTGTACAAGTACAAGGCAAAACTCCCTGCTTGAATCCAGGGGGCGGGTATGGACACTCCAGGGAAAGAACGCTGCTTGAGACACTGGGCTGGTATCTAGGTTAATGGTTGTGTACACCAGTGCACAGCTCTTCTCTCTTAGCGGGTTCTGAAGTCCTTTGCGAAGGGTTTCCTGACGGTGTCAGATTCAGGAAAGCAGCAGACAGGCACACGAGGATACCAGTTCTGTGAAATAAAACGCTACCTGCCTCAGCCACTTGGGTTCACTTTCGTACTGGAAAGAACACTCTGCAAATAAGGTTCTTCCATCCAGCTTGCCAGTCTCACCTACACTGCGTTTTATGATCCAAGGGTTTCCATGCCGGCACAAGGACCACCTCTTAGGGATATGAACTGAGAGCATTTGGCAGCCTTCATAGGGACCTTAAGAATGCGGCCTGTTTGGATCCCTCCACCAAGGGACCAGCTTCTCATCATACTGTGTCATTAGTTATTTCATTTCAGAACATCTGTGGGCCCCCTCATTCCTCCCTCACGTAAGAAATATATAGGCTTGCTATTAGGGGAAGAAGCCTTCTGAGTCCAGAAGAGAGGCAGTCGCTCCCACTCAGCATTCCCCCACGGCTGAGCCCAGGTACATGGGACCTAGAGTGGAAGAAAGACAGCCGTACCACTGAGATTTCCCACAATGTACTATAGGCAACACCCTTCCCGCCAAAGTTCAGTTCATGGAGAGAACACAAGACCTCGGTGTGCTTTCCTGTGGTAAGGAAACTTTGCTTCCATTTGTTAGGTGGCACATCTGCTCCGGCCTGCCCTGTTCCAAAGGCTAACAGTGTGGAGAGGGCTTGGTTGAGATCAGCCTCCCGTGGATCTCCCACTGATGAAAACGACTCGGAAATGAACAGTTCACAAGCTGTGGACTGTGGTGGATGTTACTAGTCTCCACAGCAAGAACACCATGAGGCAGAAAAGCTGCTGAGGTTTGGTAGAAAATTCTCCTATTCCGAAGAGAAACCTTTCATCGTAGGTGGGTTCTGAAGGCCTTGACGCATTTTCTCAGTTAGATACAAATGAGGGCTGTTGCGTGGTACACTCCACAAACGCCCTGCTTGCCAGGTTGATATACGGAAACGCCACCTGCTTCAGCCACTAGGGAAAGCTTACTGTAAAGGAAGAACCCTATGTGTAAAAGTTCTTGCCTGAAGCTCGCCAGAAACACAAGCATTTTGGGCATGGGACAAGGATCTTCCCCGCTAGCTGAGCAAGTTTGTTCTTATCTAGCCTCTGAACCCCGAGTTTACACAGGTAGGAAGAAAACTTCAGGAAAGGTAATGAGGGCACTGCTGACTCCAAATTATTTCACCAGGCAGCCCAAATCAAGTATGCCTAATTGTATTTTCCATGGACAGAAGAAATGGTGTCAACTTGCACGCCTCCACCTGCTGGGCAGCGTACATATTTTCTCCATCGGAAGCAAGCCCCTTAGTTCAGTGTGAAAGGCCTCTATGCCTCTTCAGGTTCTCAGTCCAGAGGTGGCATCAGCTCTGAAATCTTCCAAAGGAGCAGTGCCACAGAACGTTTAAACCACAGACCACATGCAACCCACAACAAAGACTTCTTTGTTGGCCTGAGAACACCCGCTGCAGAGCGGTTCTTTGATGTACACACATAGTAGAGGAATGGTGATTAATTCTGCTCGGTGAAAACTTTTCCAGGCCACATGGAATGAGCACACGTAGATTAGCCCTACATCTCATCGCAGTTTCCTGTGTAAGTTGTACTAGTACAAGGGAAAACTCCCTGCTTGAATCCCGGTGGGCAGGTAAGGACCCTCCAGGGAAAGAACCGTGCTTGAGACACTGGGGTGGTATCTAGATTAACGGTTCGTGAATCCATGGCACAGCTCTTCTCTCTAAGCAGGTTCCGAAGTCTTTGTGAAGAGTTTCCTGACGGTGTCAGATTCAGGAAAGCAGCCGACTGGCATACGAGAATAGCAATCCTGTGTATTAAAACCCTACTTTGCTCAGAAATTTGGGTTCCGTTTCGTACTCAAAAAGACACTCTGCATATAAGGTTCTTCCATTCAGCTTGTGAGTCACAGCTGCAATATCCGTTAGGGATCCAAGTGTTTCCATGCCGTCACAAGGTCCACTTCTTAGGCCTGTGAGCACAGAGAGTCCAGCAGCTTTCAGAGAGACCTTAAGAATGCGAGCTTTTTGACCTAAGTGTGCTGTCCTGTGATAAGAAGTCTTTATTCCATTCCTTATCTGGCTCATCGGCTCAGACCTGCCCTGCTCCAAAGGCTAACGGTGTGGAGCCCACTTTGTTGAGATCAGCCTCACGTTGATCATTCACTGATGAAAATGACTAGGAAATGAACAGCTCACAAGCTGGGGACAGTGGTGGCTTTCACTAGTCTACACAGCAAGAATACTCTGAAGGAGAGGAGCTGCTGAGGTTTAGTAGGAAAATCTCCTATTCTGAAGAGAAACCTTTCATTGTACGTGAGTACCGAAGGCCTTGACGCATTTCCTCAGCTAGCTACAATTGAGGGCCATCGCTTAGTAGACTCGCAAAACAACCTGCTTCCCAGGCTGTGATACGGAAACACCGCCTGCTTCAGCCTCTAGGGATAGCTCACCGTAAAGGAAGAACCGTATGTGTAAAAGTTCTTGCGTTACGGAAGTCAGAAGCACAAGCATTTTGGGCATGGACAAAGGCTATTTCCGCAAGCTGAGCAAGTTTGTTCTCATATAGCCTCTGAAGCCTAAGTGTACACAGCTAGCAAGCAAACTTCAGGAAAGGTACTGTGGGTGTTGCCTACACAAATTACTTCACCAGGCAGCCCAAATCCAGGAAGCCTATTTGTATTTTCCATGGACAAAAGAAATGTCAAATTGCAGGCCTCAAGGTGGTGGGTGATGTACACATTTCTCCATGGGAAGCAAGCCCTCTGCTTCAGTTTGAAAGGCCCCTAGGCCTCTTCGCGTTCACAGCCCAGAGGTGGCATCAGCTCTGAAAAGCTTCAAAGGAGCAGTTTCACAAAACGTTTCAACGACAGACCAGGTGCAGCACACAACATGGACTTTTTTATCGGCCTGAGAACACCCACTGCACAGGGGTTATTTGGTGTACACGCGTAGTAGAGAAACGGTGATGAATTCTGCTCCATGAAAACTTTTCTTGGCCACTGGGAATGAGCGCACGTCGATTAGCCACACATCTCATCCCAGGTTCCTGTGAAAGTTGTACTAGTACGAGGCAAAACTCCCTACTTGAATCCCGGTGGGCGGCTAAGGACAGTCCTGGGAAAGAGCGCTGCATGAGACACAGCTCTGGTGTCTGGATTAACGGTTCTGTGCAACAATGCACAGCTCTTCTCGCTAACCGCGTTCTTATGGCCTTTGCAAAGAGTTCCTGACGGTGTCAGATTCATGCTGACAGGCATACGAAGATAGCAATTCTGTGAAGGAAAACGCTACCTGCCTCAGCCACTGGGGTTCACTTTCATACTCGAAAGGACACTCTGCATCGTAGGTTCTTCCATCCAGCTTGTGAGTTGCATTTGCACTGCGTCGTAGGGATCCAAGGCTTTCCATGCCGTCACAAGGTTCACTTCTTAGGCCTGTGAGCGTAGAGCGTCCGGCAGCTTTCAAAGGGACCTTACCAATGTGGGCTTTTTGGCTCTCTCCACTGAGGGACCAGCTCCATTGCACCCTGTGTCGTTAGTTATTTCATTTCAGAACATCTGTGGACACGCACATCCTCCCCCACGTAAGAGATATATACACTTGCCATTAGGGGAAGAAGCCTTCTGAGTGCAGAGGACAGGCAGTCTCTCCTACTCAGCATTCCTCCACGGAGCTGAGCCCAGCTGTATGGGACAGAGAGATGG
Organism: Balaenoptera musculus; assembly: GCF_009873245.2. Lineage (NCBI taxonomy): Eukaryota > Metazoa > Chordata > Mammalia > Artiodactyla > Balaenopteridae > Balaenoptera > Balaenoptera musculus. The sequence goes on along the minus strand of NC_045803.1, from coordinate 22,720,498 downwards.
ACAAAGACCGCCATACCAATGAGCTTTCCCACGATATACTATAGGCGTCACGCTTAAGGCCCACATTCAGTTCATGGAGAGAATACAAGAACTCGGTGTACTTTCTTGTGGTAAGAAAACTTTTGTTCCATTCATTAGGTGGCACAACTGCTCAGGTCTGCTATGTCCCAAATGCTACCAGTGTGGAGCTCACTTGCTTGAGATCAGCTTCTCGGGAATCTTTCACCGATGAATTCGACTCGGAAACAAACCGTTCACAAGCTGGGCACCGTCGTGCCTATTACTAGCCTACACATCATGAGCACTATGAAGGAGTGGAACTGCTGCTGATTGCTAGCAAACTCTCCTAATCTGAAAGGTAACCTTCATATTCGGTGGGTTCCGAAGAGCTGGAAGCGTTTTCTAAGTTAGCTACAATTGACGGCAGTCTCCCTGCCTCCCAGGCTGCTATACGGAAACACCGCCTGCTTCAGCCTCCAGGGACAGTTCACGGTAAAGGAAGAGCCGTATGTGCAAAAGTTTTTGCGTTTCAAACGCCAGAAGCACAAGGATTTTGGGCAAGGGACGAAGGCTCTTTCCCGCAAGCAGAGCAAGATTGTTCTCATCTAACCTCTGAACCCTGATTTTACACAGCTAGGAAGCAAACTTCAGGAAAGGTACTCCGGGTGATGACGATTCCAAATTAATTCACCAGGCAGCCCAAATCGAGTATGCCTAATTGTATTTTTCACGGACAGAAGAAATGGTGTCACCTGGCATGCCTCCACCTGCTGGGCAACGTAAATATTTTCTCCATCGGAAACAAGCCCCTTAGTTCAGTGGGAAAGTCATCTACGTCTCTTCGTGCTCACAGCCCAGAGCTGGCATGAGCTCTGAAAAGCTTCCAAATGAGTAGCGTCACAGAACGTTTGAAGCACACAGCAGGTGCAGCACACAACATGAACTATTTTGTCGGCCTGAGAGCAACCACTGCCCAGCAGTTCATTGGTGTACACGTGTAGGAGAGGAACGGAGATGAATTCTGCTCCATGAAGCATTTTCGGGGTAACTTGGAAAGAGCACACGTCCATTAGCCCTACATGTCATCCCAGTTTCCAGCGTAAGTTGTACTAGTACCAGGCAAATCACGCTGCTTGAATATCGGTGGGCGGCTAAGGCCCCTCCAGGGAAAGAACGCTGCTTGAGACACTGGTCTGGGGTCCAGATGAACGGTTCTGTGCATCACTGTGCAGCTCTTCTCTCTGAGCGCGTTCTTATGACTTTTGCGAAGACTTTCCTGACGCTGTCGGTTTCAAGAAAGCAGCCGACAGGCATACGAGGATAGCAATTCTGTGAAGTAAAACGCCACCTGCCTCAGCCACTGGGGTTCAGCTTCAGACTCGAAAGGACACTCTGCATTATAGGTTCTTCAATCCACCTTTGCGAGTCGCACTTGCACTGGGTCCTAGGGATCCAAGGGTTTCTGTGCCGTCACAAGGTCCATTTGTTAGGCTTATGAGGGCAGAGTGTCAGGTAGCTTTCAAAGGGACCATACCAATGTGGGCTTTCTGGCCCCCTCCACTGAGGGACCACCTCCACTGCACCCTGTGTTGTTAGTTATTTCATTTCAGAACATCTGTGGGCACCCACACCATTCCCTACATAAGAGACATATAGGCTTGCCATTAGGGGAAGAAGGCCGCTGAGTCCAGAAGATAGTCAGTTGATCCCACTCAACGTTCCGCCACGGAGCTGAGCCCACGTGTGTGGGACCGAGAGACAGACAGAGACAGCCATACCACCACTGAGCTTTCCCACAACATAGTACAGGCCTCACCCTTAACGCCCACGTTCAGTTCATGGAGAGAGCGCACGAACTCGGAGTGCTTTCCTGTGGTGGGAATACTTTTGGTCCATTCATTAGGTGGCACAACAGCTCAGGCCTGCTCTGCCCCGAAGGCTCACGGTGTGGAGCCCGCTTTGTTGAGATCAGCCTCCCGTGGATCTTTCCCCGATGTAACCCACTCGGAAATGAACTGTTCACAAACTGGGGACCGTGTTCCTGCTCTGCATTCGTGTACACGGCAAGAGCACTGTAACGGAGAGGAGCTTCGGTGTTTTGGTGGCAAAATCTCCTGTTCCAGAAAGAAATCTTTCATTGTAGGTAGGTTCCGAAGGCATTGACGCATTTTCTCTGTTAGCTACAATTGAGGGCAGTCACTTGGTACACTCCACAAACGCCCAGCTTCCCAGGCCGTTATATGGAATCTCACCTGCTTCGGCCACTCGCGACAGCTTACCGTAAAGGAAGAACCCTATGTGTAAGAGATCTTGCCTGGCACTCACAGAAGCACGAGCATTTTAGGCACGTGACAAAGGCTCTTTCCCGCAAGCCGAGCAACTTTGTTCTCATCTAATCTCTGAAACCTCTGTTTACACAACTAGGAAACTAAATTCAGGAAAGGTACTCAGGGTATTGCTGACTCCCAATTATTTCACTAGGCAGCCCCAATCGATTATGCCTATTTGTAATTTCCATGGAGAATAGTTATGGTGTCAACTTGCACGCCTCCAGCTGGGTGGTGATGTACACATTTTCTCCACGGGAAGGAAGCCCCCTCCTTCAGTGTGCAAGGCCTCCACGCCTCTTTGCGTTTGAAGCCCAGAGGTAGGATTAACTCTGAAAATCTTCCAAAGGAGCAGTGTCCTAGAACGTCTGAACCACATACCAGGTGCAGCACACAGCATGGACTATTTTGTCAACCTGAGAACACCCACTGCAGAGCGGTTTTTTGGTGTACACGTGTGGTAGAGGAACGGTGATGAATTCTGCTCCATGAAAACTTTTCCGGGCCACTTGGAATGAGCGCACGTCGATTAGCCACACATCTCATCCCAGGTTCCTGTGTAAGTTGTACTAGTACAAGGCAAAACTCCCTACTTGAATCCCGGTGGGCGGCTAAGGACAATCCTGGAAATGAACGCTGCTTGAGGCACTGGTCTGGTGTCTAGATTAACGGTTCTGTGCATCAGTGCACAGCTCTTCTCTCTAACCGTGTTCTTTTGGTCATTACGAAGAGTTTCCTGATGTTTCACATTCAGGAAAGCAGCCTACAGGCATACGAGGATAGCAATTCTGTGAAGTAAAACGCTACCTGCCTCAGCCACCTGTGTTCAGTTTTACACTGGCAAGGACACGCTGCATTAAATTCTTCCATCCAGCTGGCGAGTCGAATTTGCACTGCGTTGTAGGGATCCAAGGCTTTCCATGAAGTCACAGGGTTCATTTCTTAGGCCTGTGAGCGTAGAGCTTCCGGCAGCTTTCCAAGTGTCCTTACCAATGTGGGCTTTTTGGCTCCCTCCACTGAAGGACCAGCTCCACTGCCCCCTGTGTCGTTAATTATTTCATTTCAGAACATCTGTGGACACCCACATCCTCCCCCACGTAAGACATATATAGAATTGCCAGGTCTGCTATGACCCAAATGCCACTTGTGTGGGGCCTGCTTGCTTGAGATCAGCCTCTCGGGAATCTTTCACTGATGAATTTGACTCGGAAACAAACCGTTCAAAAGCTGGGCACTGTCGTGCCTATTACTAGTCTACACAACATGAGCACTATGAAGGAGAGGACTGCTGATGTTTGGTAGCAAACACTCGTAATCTGAAAGGTAACCTTTCATATTTGGTGGGTTCTGAAGGCCTTGATGGGTTTTCTCAGTTAGCTACAATTGAGGGTAGTCGCCCCGCTTCCCAGGCTGCGATATGGAAACGCTGCATGCTTCAGCCTCCAAGGACAGTTCACCGTAAAGAAAGACCCGTATATGTAAAAGTTCTTGCGTTTCAAATGCCAGAAGCACAAGGATTTTGGACATGGGACAAAGGCTCTTCCCCACAAGCAGAGCAAGATTGTTCTCATCTTGCCTCTGAACCCCTATTTTACACAGCTAGGAAGCAAACTTCACGAAACGTACTCAGGGTGCTGCCGACTCCAAATTATTTCACCAGGCAGTGCAAATCGAGTGTGCCCAATTGTATTTTTCACAGACAGAAGAAATGGTGTCAACCAGCACGCCTCCACCTGGTGGGCGATGTAAACGTTTTCTCCATCGGAAGCAAGCCCCTTAGTTCAGTGTGAAAGGCATCTACGCCTCTTCGTGCTCACAGCCCAGAGCTGGCATCAGCTCTGAAAAGCTTCCAAAGGAGCAGTGTCCCAGAACGTTTGAAACACAGACCAGGTGCATCACACAGCATGGACAATTTTGTCAGCCTGTGAACACCCTCTGCACAGCGGTTCCTTGGTGTACACGCCTAGTAGAGGAACAGTGATGAATTCTGCTCCATGAAAACTTTTCCGGGCCACTTGGAATGAGCTCACGTCGATTAGCCACACAGCTCATCCCAGGTTCCTGTGTAAGCTGTACTAGTACGAGGCAAAACTCCCTGCTTGAACCCCTGTGTGGGGTAAGTACCGTCCAGGAAGAGACCGATGTTTGAGACACTGGGCTTGTATCTATGTTAATGGTGTGTGCATCCAGTTCGCAGCTGTTCTCTTTAAGCGGGTTCCAAAGGATTTTTGAAGAGTTTCCTGAGACTGTCAGATACAGGAAAGTAGCCAACAGGCACACGAGGATACCAACTCTCTGAAGTAAAACGTTACCAGCCTCAGCCACTTGGGTTCTGTTTCCTACATGAAAGAACACTCTGCATTGAAGGTTCTTCCATTCAGCTTGCTAGTCGCAATTCCACTGTGTCCTAGGACTCCAAGTGTCGCCATGCCGTCACAAGGTCCAATTCTTAGGCCTATGACGGCAGAGTGTCTGACAGCCCTAAAAGAGACCTTAAGAATGTGGGGGTTTTGGCTCCTTCCACAGAGGAACCAGCTCCTCCAGATCCTCCGTCGTTACTTATTTCAATTCAGAGGATCTGTGGGCACCCTCATTCCTCTCCGATGTAAGAGACACACACACTTGCCCTAAGGGGAAGATGCCTTCTGAGTCCAGAAGAGAAGCCGTCGCTTCCACTCGGCACTCCCACACACAGATGAGCCCAGAGCACAGGAACGAGTGACAGAGAAAGAGAGTCGTAGAACAGAGATTTTCTACAATGTCATATATGCATCACCCTTCAAGCCAACGTTCGTTTCTTGGAGAGAACACAGGCCTCGGTGTGCTTTCCTGTGGTACAAAAACTTTGGTTCCATTCTGTAGGTGGCACATTGGCTCAGGACTGCCCTACCCCAAAGAATCACGGTGTGCAGCCCGATTGGTCGAGATCAGCCTCTCTTTGATCTTTTACGGATGAAACCGACTCGGAAAACTACCGTTCACAAGCTGGGGACCATGGTGGCTATTACCAGTCTACACAGCAAGAGCACTTGGAAGGAGAGGAGCTGCTGAAGTCTCGTAGCAAAATCTCGTAATTTGAAGAGAAAACTTGCATTATAAGTGGGTTCCGAAGGCCTTGATGCTTTTTCTCAGTTAGATATAATGGAAGCCAGTCACTCGGCAGACTCCCCTAACGCCCTGCTTCCCGGGCTGTGATATAGACTCGCCACCTGCTGCAGCCAATAGGGACAGCTTACCGTAAAGGAAAAACTCTATGTGAAAAGTTCTTGTCTGACGATCGCCCCAAGCACAAGCATAATGGGCATGGGACAAAGGCTTTTCCCCACAAGCTGAGCAGGTTGGTTCTTATCTAGCCTCTGAAGCCCGAGTTTACCCAGGTAGGAATCAAACTTCAGGAAAGGTGTGCCGACTGCAAATTATTTCACCAGGCAGCCCAAATCGTGTATGCCTATTTGTATATTCCACGGGCAGAAGATATGGTGTCAACTTGCACGCCTCCAGCTGGTGAGCGACGTACACATTTTCCCCATGAGAAACAAGCCCCTGCTTTCAGTGTGAAAGGCCTCTACACCACTTCGCGTTCACAGCACAGAGGTGAAACTAGCTCTGAAAACCTTCCTAATGAGCAGTGTCACAGAACGTTTGAACCAGAGAGCAGGTGCAGCACAGAAGAAGCACTTCTCAGTTGCTTCCTTGGTGTATACATGTGGAAGAAGTACCTTGGTGAATTCGGTTCCCAGAAACTTTTTCCGGGCCACTTGGAATGAGCACACTTAGAGTACCCCTACATCTCATCACAGCTTCTTGTTTAAGTTGTCCTAGTACGAGCCAAAAGTCCCTGCTTGAATCCCGCTGGGCAGATAAGTACCCTCCAGGGAAAGAACGCCACTTGAGACTCTGGGCATGTATCTTGCTTAAGGGTTCCATGCATCCGCTGCACAACGCTTCTCTCTTGGCGGGTTCCGAAAGCTTTCGCAAAGAGTTTCCTGAAGGTGTCTGATTCAGGAAAGCAGACGACAGGCATACAAGGATACAAATTCTGTGAAGTAAAACGCTACCTGCCTCAGCCACTTGGGTTCCTTTTGTACACGAAAGAATACTCTACATTGTAGGTGCTTCCATACAGCTTGCCAATCGCACTTGCACTTCGGCCTAGGGATCCAAGTGTTTCCATGCCGTCACAAGGTCCATTTCTTAGACCTTTGAGCGCAGAGCTTCCGGCAGCTTTCAAAGAGACCTTAAGAATGAGGGCTTTTTGTTTCCCTCCACCGAGGAATCAGCTCCTATGCACCACGTGTCGTTAGTTATTTCATTGAAGAACATCTGTGGCCACCTGCATTCCTCTGCACGAAAGAGACAAACAGACTTACCGTTAGGGGAGAAGGCTTCGGAGTCCAGAAGAGAGGCAGTCGCTCCCACTCAGCATTCCAACACGGAGCTCAGGCCTCAAGCGTGAGACCGTGAGAGGGAGAAATACAGCCCTACCATCGAGCTTTTTCAAAATGCACTACAGGCATCACCCTTCAAGCTCACGTTCATTTCATGGAGAGAACACAAGGCCTCGGTGTTCTTTCCTGTGGTAAGAAAACTTTGGTTCCATTCCATAGATGGCACATCAGCTCTGGACTGCCCTGACCCAAATGCTCAAGGGGTGGAGCCCGATTTATTGAGATCAGCCTCACGTGGATCTTTCACAAGTGAAACCGACTCGGAAATGAACCGTTCACAAGCTGGGCACCGAGGTGGCTTTTTCTACTCTACAGAGTGAAAGCGCTGTTAGTTAGAGGAGCTGCTGACGTTTGGTAGCAAAATCTCCTATTCCGAAGAGAAACCTTTCATTGTAGGTGGGTTCCAAAGGCCTTGACGCATTTCAGAGTTAGCCATAATTAAGGGCAGTCGCTTGGCAGACTCCGTAAAAGCGGTGGTTCCCAGGATGTGATACGGACACGCTGCCTGCTTCAGCCACAACGGACAGCTTACTGTAAAGGAAGAACCCTATGTGTAAAAGTTCTTCTCTGACGCTTGGCAGAAACACAAGCATTTTGAGCAGGGGACAAAGGATCTTCGCCGTGAGCTGAGCAATTCTTTTGTCATTTAGCCTCTGATCCTCAATTTTACCCAGCAAGGAAGCAACCTTCATGAAAGGTATTCAGGGTGCTGCCGATTCCAAATTATTTCACCAGGCTGCCCAAATCAAATGCGCTTATTTATATTTTCCATGGGCAGAAGAAGTGGTGTCAACCCACACGCCTCCAGCCTGGGAGGGGCAACATACACTTTGTGAATGGGAAAGAAGCCCCTGCCTTCAGTGTGAAAGGCCGCTATGCCTCTTTGCTTTGGCAGCCCAGGGATAGCGTCAGCTCTGAAATGCTTCCAAAGGAGCAGAGTCAGAGAACCTTTGAACCACAGAGCAGGTGCAGCCCAGAACAAGGACTGCTCTTGGCCTGAGAACACCCACTGCCCAGCGCCTCTTTGGGGTACACACGTGTAGAGGAAGGGTGTCGACTTCTGCTGCGTCATAGCTTCTCCGGGCCACGTAGTGTGAGGGCAAGGAGAGTGGCCCTCCATCTCATCCCAGTTTCATGTGTCAGTTGTGTAAGGCAAACTCCCTGCTTGAATCCCTCCGTGGGCTAGGTACCCTCCAGAGAAAGGTGGATGATTGGGACCCAGGGCTGGTATCCAGGGTGACGTTCTGTGCGTCAGCTTCGCAGCTCTTCGCTCTAAGCGGGTCCCAAAGGCTTTCTGGCAGAGTTTCCTTAGAGGGTCAGAAACAGGAAATTAACCGACCGGCCCACGGGGATGCCAGTTCTCTCCAGCAACAACGCTACCAGCCTCAGACACTTGGGTTCTCTTTGGTACATGGAAGAACACTACGCTTGGGAGCTTCTTCCATCCAGGTTGAGAGGCGCACTTCCACTGCATCCTAGGATTCCAAGTGTTGCCATGCCGTCACCATTGCCAATTCTTGGGCCTGTGACGGCAGAGTGTCGGGCAGTTCTGAAAGAGACCTTAGGAATGCAGGCGTTTTGGCTCCTTCCACCGAGAGACCAGCTCCTCCAGATCCTCTGTCGTTAGGTATGCCATGTTAGAGTATCTCAAGGCGCCCTCTTTCCTCCTCCACGAGGTAAGACACAAACGGAATTGCCCTAAAGGGAAGAAGCCTTCTGAGTCCGGCAGAGAGGCAGCCTCTCCCACTCAGCATTCCCCCAACGCTGAGCCCCGGGTATGGGACAGAGAGAGGGAGAAAGACAGCCGTAACCCCGAGCTTTTCCACAATGTAGTCTAGGCCTCACCCTCAAGCTCACGTCAATTTCATAGAGAAAACACCAGGCCTCGGTGTGCTTTCCTGTGGCAAGGAGACTTTGCTTTCATTCCTTAGGTGGCACATTGGCTCAGGACTGCCCTACCCGAAGGGACTCACGGTGTGCAGCCCTATTTGTGGAGATCAGCCCCTCTGGCTCTTCCTCGGATGGAACCAACTGGGCAAAGAGCCGTTCCTACGCTGGGGACCCAGGGAGCTTTTCCCTAGTCTACACCAGAACGGCACTCTGAGGGAGAGGAGCTGCTGACGTTTGGTAGCAAAATCTCCTATTCTGAAGAGAAACATTTCGTTGTAAGTGGGTTCCACCAGCCCTGCCATATTTTCTCAGCTGGCTAGGATGGGGGGCAGGCAGTCAGTTGGCAGACTCACCTGAGGCCCTGCTTCCCAGACTGTGATACAGACCTCCCGCCTGCTTCAGCCCAAAGGGACGGCTTACCGTAAAGTACAAACCCTGTGTGGAAAAGTTATTGCCTAACACTTGCCACATACACAAGCATATTGGCTATTGGTCAAAGGCTTTCCCCACAAGCTTAACACGTTTGGTCTCACCTAGCCTCTGAAACCCGAAATTATCTAGCTAGGAACGAAACTTCAGGAAAGGTACTCAGGGTGCTGGCAACTGCAAATTGTTTCACCAGGCCGCCCAAACTGAGGACACCTACTTGTATTTTCCAAAGGCAGAAAAAATGGTGTCAACTTGCTCACCTACCGCTGGGGGGAGACATACACATTCTCCATGGCAAACAAGCCCATGCCTTCAGAGTGGAAGACCTCTATGCCTCTTTACTTACACAGCCCAGGGATAGTGTCAGCTCTGAAAAGCTTCCAAAGGAGCAGAGTCATAGAACCTTTGAACCACAGAGCAGGTGCAGCTCAGAACAAGGATTTCTCAGTCATGTTGCCAGGCCACAGGGTTCCACCATCAAACCTCAGCCATGTTCCCAGGACAAAGTGTTCCAGAATCAAACCTCAGGCATGTTCCCAGGACAAACATTTCCAAAATCAAACCTCACTCATGTTCCCAGGCCACAGAGTTCCAGAATCAAACCTCAGTAATATTCCCAGGCCACATGGTTCCAGAATCAAACCTAAGTCATGTTGACAGGCCACAGGGTTCCAGAATAAAAACTCAGTCATATTCCCAGGCCACAGAATTTCATCATCAAACCTCAGTCATGTTCTCAGGCCAGAGGGATCCAAAGTCACACCTCAGTCATGTTCCCAAGCCACAGGGTTCCATAATCAAACCTCAGTCATGTTCCCAGGACACAGAGTTCCAGAATCAAACCCCAGTCATGATCCTAGGCCACACGGTTCCAGAATAAAATCTCAGTCATGGTCACAGGACACAGGATTCCACAATTAAACCTCAGACATGTTCCCATGCCACAGGGCTCCAGAATCAACCTTCACTCATGTTCCCAGGCCAGAGAGTTCCAGAATCAAACCTCAGTCATGTTGTCAGGCCACAGGGTTCCACAATCAAATTTCAGTCATGGTCACAGGCCAGAGAGTTCCAGAACCAAACCACAGTCATGTTGCCAGGCCACAGGGTTCCACAATCAAATCTCAGTCATTTTCCCAGGGCAAAGGGTTCCAGAATCAAACCAATGTCATGTTCCCAAGCCACGGGGTTCCAGGATCAAACCGATGACATGCTCCCAGGCAACAGGGTTCCAGAATGAAGCCTCAGTTATGTCCGTAGGACACAGGGTCCCACAATCAAACCTCAGTCACGTTCCCAGGCCACAGTGTTCCACAATCAAACCTCAATCTTGTTCTCAGGCCACAGTGTTTCATACTGAAATCTCAGTCATATCCTCAGGTATCAGGGGTCAGGAATCAAACCTCAGTCAAGTTCCCAGGCCACAGGTTTCCAGAATAAAACCTCACTCATGTTCCCAGGCCAGAGAGTTACAGAAGCATACCTCAGTCATGTTGCCAGGCCACAGGGTTCCACCATCAAACCTCAGACATGTTCCCAGGAAACAGGGTTCCAGAATCAAACCGTTCTCATGTTCCCAGGAAACAGGGTTCCAGAATCAAACCGTTCTCATGTTCCCAGGCTTCAGGGTTCCAGAATCCACCGATGTCATGTTCCCAGGCCACAGGGTTCCAGATTCAAACCACAGTCATGTTCCCAGACCAGAGGGTTCCACAATCAAACCTCAGCCATGTTCCCACGCCACAGGCTTCCAGAATCCAACCCATGTCATGTTCCCAGGCCACAGGGTTCCAGAAGCAAACCTCAGTCTTGTTCCCAGGACAGGTTCACAGAATCTACCTGATATCATGTTCCCTGGCCGCAATCTTCCAGAATCAAACCTCAGTCATGTTGCCAGGCCACAGGTTTCCACCATCAAACCTCAGACATTTTCCAGGCCAAAGGGTTCCAGAATCAAACCGTTCTCATGTTCCCAGGCCACAGGGTTCCAGAGTCCACCGATGTCATGTTCCCAGGCCACAGGGTTCCAGAATCAATCCTCAGTTATGTTCCCAGGCTACAGGGTTCCAGAATAAAACCTCAGTCATGTTCCCAGTCCACAGGGTTCCAGACCCAAGGCTCAGTCAGGTTCCCGGGGCACAGTATTCCACAATCTACACAGATGTCATGTTCCCAGGCCACAGTTTTCCAGAATCACGCCTCAGTCATGTTCCCAGGCCACAGGGATCCAGAATCAAACCTCAGTCATGTTGCCAGGCCATAGGGTACCACCATCAAACCTCAGTCATATTCCCAGGCCACAGGTTTCCAGAATCAAACCGATATCATGTTCCCAGGCCACAGGGTACCAGAATCTAAACCGATGTCATGTTCCCAGGACACAGGTTTCCACAATCTAACATCAGTCATTTTCCCAGGCCAATGGTTTCCAGAATCAAACCTTAGTAATATTCCCAGGCCACATGTTTCCAGAATCAAACCTCAGTCATGTTCCCAGGCCACAGGGTTCCTCCATCAAACCTCAATCATGTTCCCTGGACACAGGTTTCAAAAATAAAATCCCAGTCATGTTCCCAGGCCACAGGGTTCCACAATGAAACCTCAGTCATTTTCCCAGGCCACAGTTTTCCAGAATCAAACCTCAGTCATATTCCCAGGACACATGGTTCCAGAATCAACCTCAGTCATGTTCGCAGGGCCACAGGCTTCCAGAAATCAAACCTCAGTCATGTTCCCAGGGAACAGGCTTTCCAGAATCAAACCTCAGTCATGTTCCCAGGACTAGAGGGTTTCACAATCAAACCACAGTCATGTTCCCAGGCTAGAGGGTTCCACAATCCAACCTCAGTCATGTTCCAAGGCCACAGGGTTCCAGAATCCAACCGATGTCATGCTCCCAGGACACAGGGTTTCCAGAAGCAAACCTCAGTTATGTTCCCAGGCCACAGGGTTCCACCATCAAACCTCAGACATGTTCCCAGGTCCACAGGGTTCCACAATCAAACCTCAGTCCTCTTGCCAGGCCACGGTTCCACCACCAAGCCTCAGCCATGTTCCCAGGCCAGAGTGTTCCACAATCAAACCTCAGTCATCTTGTCAGGCCAAAGGGTTCCACCATCAAACCTCAGTCATGTTGCCAGTCCACAGGTTTCTGCCATCAAACCTCAGTCAAGTTCCCAGGCCACAGGGTTCCAGAATCAAACCTCAGTCATGTTCACAGGACACAGGTGTCCAGAATGCAACCTCAGTCATGTTCCCAGGGAACAGGCTTCCAGAAACAAACCTCAGTCATTTTCCCAGGCCACAGGGTTCCAGAATCCAACCGATGTCATGTTCCCAGGCCACAGGGTCCCAGAAGCAACCCTCAGACTTTTTCCCAGGCCACAGGTTTCCACAATCTAACATCAGTCATTTTCCCAGACCAATGGTTTCCAGAATCAAACCTCAATCATATTCCCAGGCCACATGGTTCCAGAATCAAACCTCAGTCATGTTCGCAGGCCACAGGTTTCAACAATCAAACCTCAGTCATGTTCCCAGGACAGAGGTGTCCAGAATCAATCCTCAGTCATGTTACCAGCGAACAGGGTTCCAGAAACAAACCTCAGTCATTTTCCCAGGCCACAAGGTTTCAGAATAAAACCACAGTCATGTTCCCAGGCCAGACGGTTCCACAATCAAACCTCAGTCATGTTCCCAGGCCACAGGGTTTCCGAATCCAACCGATGTCATGCTCCCTTGCCACAGGGTTCCAGATTCAAACCACAGTCATGTTCCCAGGCCAGAGGGTTCCAAAATGAAACCTCAGCCATGTTCCCAGGACACAGGTTTCCACCATGAAACCTCAGATATGTTCCCAGGACACATGGTTCCAGAATCAAACCGTTCTCATGTTCCCAGGCCACAGGGTTCCAGAATCCACCGATGTCATGTTCCCAGTCCACAGGGTTCCAGAATCAATCCTCAGTTATGTTCCCAGGCTACAGGGTTCCAGAATAACACCTCAGTCATGTTCCCTGGACAAAGGTTTCAAAAATAAATCCCAGTCATGTTCCCAGTCCACAGGGTTCCACAATGAAACCTCAGTCATTTCCCAGGCCACAGGTTTCCAGAATCAAACCTCACTCATGTTCGAAGGCCACAGGTTTCAACAATAAAACCTCAGTCATGTTCCCAGAACACCGGTGTCCAGAATCCTACCTCAGTCATGTTCCCAGGCCACAGGTTTCCAGAATCAAACCTCAGACATATTCCCAGGCCACACGGTTCCAGAATCAAACCTCTGTCATGTTCCCAGGCCACAGGGTTCGTCCATCAAACCTCAATCATGTTCCCTGACAACAGGTTTCAAAAATAAAATCCCAGTCATGTTCCCACTCCACAGGGTTCCACAATGAAACCTCAGTCATGTTCCCAAGGCCACAGGTTTCCAGAATCAAACCTCAGTCATATTCCCAGGACACATGGTTCCAGAATCAAGCCTCAGTCATGTTCGCAGGCCACAGGTTACAACAATCAAACCTCAGTCATGTTCCCAGGACAGAGGTGTCCAGAATCTATCCTCAGTCATGTTCCCAGGGAACAGGCTTCCAGAAACAAACCACAGTCATGTTCCCAGGCCACCGGGTACCACAATCAAACCTCAGTCATGTTCCCAGGCCACAGGGTTCCAGAATCCAACAGATGTCATGTTCCGAGGCCACAGGGTTCCAGAATCCAAACGATGTCATGTTCCCAGGCTACAGGGTACCACAATTAAACTTCATGTCATATTCCCATGCCAGAGGTTTCCACAATCAAACCTCCGTCCTGTTGCCAGGCCACGGTTCCACCATCAAGCCTCAGTCATGTTCCCAGGCCAGAGTGTTCCACAATCATACCACAGTCATGTTCCCCGGACAAAGGTGGCAGAATCAAACCTCAGTCATGTCCCAGGCAACAGGGTTCCAGAATCAACCGTTCTCACGTTCCCAGGCCACAGGTTCCAGAATCCAAGCGATGTCATGTTCCCAGGCCACAGGGTTCCAGAATCAATCCTCAGTTATGTTCCCAGGCTACAGGGTTCCAGAATAAAACCTCAGTCATGTTCCCAGTCCACAGGGTTCCAGACCCAAGGCTCAATCAGGTTCCCGGGGCACAGTATTCCACAATCTACACAGATGTCATGTTCCCAGGCCACAGGGATCCAGAATCAAACCTCAGTCATGTTGCCAGGCCACAGGTTTCCAGAATCAAACCGATTTCATCTTCCCAGGCCACAGGGTACCAGAATCTAAACCGATGTCATGTTGCCAGGACACAGGTTTCCACAATTTAACATCAGTCATTTTCTCAGGCCAATGGTTTCCAGAATCAAACCTTAGTAATATTCCCAGGCCACATGTTTCCAGAATCAAATCTCAGTCATATTCCCAGGCCACAGGGTTCCAGAATCCAACCGATGTCATATTCCCAGGCCACAGGCTTCCAGAAGCAAACCTCAGTCATGTTCCCAGGACACAGGGTTCCAGAATCAAACCTCAGACATGTTCCCAGGAAACAGGGTTCCAGAATCAAACAGTTCTCATGTTCCCAGGCTTCAGGGTTCCAGAATCCACCGATGTCATGTTCCCTGGCCACAGTCTTCCAGATTCAAACCTCAGTCATGTTGCCAGGCCACAGGGTTCCACCATCAAACCTCAGACATGTTCCCAGGAAACAGGGTTCCAGAATCAAACCGTTCTCATGTTCCCAGGAAACAGGGTTCCAGAATCAAACCGTTCTCATGTTCCCAGGCTTCAGGGTTCCAGAATCCACCGATGTCATGTTCCCAGGCCACAGGGTTCCAGATTCAAACCACAGTCATGTTCCCAGACCAGAGGGTTCCACAATCAAACCTCAGCCATGTTCCCACGCCACAGGCTTCCAGAATCCAACCCATGTCATGTTCCCAGGCCACAGGGTTCCAGAAGCAAACCTCAGTCTTGTTCCCAGGACAGGTTCACAGAATCTACCTGATATCATGTTCCCTGGCCGCAATCTTCCAGAATCAAACCTCAGTCATGTTGCCAGGCCACAGGTTTCCACCATCAAACCTCAGACATTTTCCAGGCCAAAGGGTTCCAGAATCAAACCGTTCTCATGTTCCCAGGCCACAGGGTTCCAGAGTCCACCGATGTCATGTTCCCAGGCCACAGGGTTCCAGAATCAATCCTCAGTTATGTTCCCAGGCTACAGGGTTCCAGAATAAAACCTCAGTCATGTTCCCAGTCCCTGAGGATC